>NC_053491.1:236781581-237081581 GCF_905171775.1 Rana temporaria | reverse complement strand
TTAGAAAGCACAGCATGCTTCGTGCATGCGCAGTAGGGAACCAGCTGTGAAGCCAAAAGGCTTCACTGCCGGGTTCCCTTATCAAGAATTGTGGCGGCTGCAACCGGGAGCCAATTCGAAAAACGGCTGGGGTGACAACTTCGTATGCTCCCTGGATAGGTAAGTATTCAATGTCCATATATTAAATGTAAGCAGCTGCAGTATTTGTAGCTGCTGACTTTTAATTTTTTCGTGGGGGGCTGGACCACCTTTTTAACAAGAAGCATGGTGATAGAAAGAGAAAGCAAAAAAACATATAGGTTTAACACTGTGCTGCTTCTCCTTTTACTGAACAATGTCCAATGACAAAGCGAAGTTCCACTTGTTTATTAAAAGACAGCAGCAAAAAAAAGCATAGCTGCTGACCTTTAATAAACCGAAACTTACCTGCCCCATGGTCCAGCAATGCGGTCACCTGGAGGCTCGCTCCTCTCCCCCTCCTCTCCTCAGCGCCGTCATGGTAACTGTGGGTACCTGGCTGTGACAGCTTACGGCTTCATGGCCAAGGGCACACTGCGAATGCGCAAGTCGCGCTGCACTCTCCTATTGGCCAACCGATCTTCTGGGACCTGAGTTGTGTCCCAGAAGATCGCTGGCAGGGAGGGGCTGCCTAGGGCAAGAGTAGGAGTCACCTAGGCGGCCGAAGAAGGGAAGTAGGAAGTGGGACAGGAAGTCCCACTAAAAAGAGGGTACAACCCCCCCCCCCAAAAAAAAAATCACATGCCAAATGTTGCATGTCAGGGGGCGAGAAGTGCTTAAAGCGGAAGTTTCACTTTTGAGTGGAACTCCGCTTTAAGTGATGCTGGCCATCAGACTGGGGACATCTAGTGGCAAAAATGTACTGTGGGGAAATTTCTGCATTGAAGGTGAATACCACAACAAAAGCTGGTTTTGTTTTTTCATTTTTTTTTATCTTTTAATGGGTTATTGATTTTGTCTTGTTATTTTTGGCTGATGTTGTTTACATGTATATCATTTTCTAGTCAGGTGATATATAATGAAACTAGGGCATGTGTTTCAGTGACGTGAAACCTCATTGCAAACTGCTTTTTCATTTGGCAGAATATAGATCGAAGTGTCAGTATTGTTTTATAACTTCCATTATGTCATTCAGCAAAATGCATTAAAATAAATCATTTTATATAATTGCAGAGTTCTCTCCCTAACACTCTTATGAGACTCCAGGAAATGTTGTGCTTGTTTTCTGAAGCTAAGGTAAGATTTTTTTTTTCTGTTACGGCACACTGACCATTGAGAAATGTAATTTCCAAATACACTGCATATTGAATAATAATATTAGTAATAATAATAATAGTTATCATTATCATTAGGATTAAGGAAGCATATAACTGGTTCAAGTTATCTTAAACCTTAGCTAGCTTAGAACTAGTGAAAGGCATATACTGTATTTTCTTTTTAATGTGCTCATCCTGGATAAAGTGTATGTCAGGGACTGACTGCTGGACTACAGAACTCTTTTTCACCCTCCATATGTGTATATTGATTTATTTTCCAGTGAATCTTTCCTGCTTTGCCGGGCCACAGATTTAGATTTACTAAAACCTGAAAGTGCAAAGTCTGGTGCAGATGTGCATGGTAGCCAATCAGCTTCTAATGCTAGCTTGTTCAACTAAGCTTTGACAACAAAAATTGGAAGCTGATTGGTTTCTATTCTGAGCTGCACCAGATTTTGCACTTTCCAGTTTTTGTTTTCAAAAACCATCTTACAAATATGTGCACAAGCCTGTCTCAATTTTATCATTTTTGCTATTTTATGTACTTCTTAATCATGGATGTTGCTACACGATATAAGAAGTTTGCTTTCCTAAACTTCAAAAGGGGAACCTTAAATGATGGAATTAATAACTCAAACACATTGCAAAAAAAAAAAAAAGCATCTACAATGTAACCCCTCACTTTACTTTATTTTATTATAGGCAATTATATCTTGAAAGCAAAGTTTTGCAGTTGTGCTAATAAACTAAAAGTTGCAATAAGAATATTACTAGGATTCTACAAATATTTTGTATTTTCCTTTATTTATGAAAACCTACAAAATATATTTATTTTATTTGGCTATTAAAATGAAACTGCCATTTGTCAAAATAATAATTATTTTAGGGATATAACAATTATTTGGGGAAGTAACTGTTAACTCCATTTACAAATAAGGACATTTAGCGATTCCTAACAAATCAGATGCATTTGTATGCACTTGCCTAAGCAGCTATTAACTTGATTGGCTTTAAAAGAACCTCTCTTTTCAGCCATTATCGGTCAGGTATAAAAATACACCAATGAATGTCGTTATTTATTAAAAAATGATTAAAGGTATTTTAGATGCAACTAGTGTAAATATCTGAACGTTACTTAAGTAATCCCCCTGGGGCATTGGGAGAGACAGTCCAGGAGGCCAATGATCGCCTTACATTTATATGTGCTGACAAGGGTTATTCTGACAGAAGGCAAGAGCCCAGATACTGTATACTCCATCAGACTTTTGCTTTTTTAATTCTCAATCACAAGCCGGGGGAAGGAAGGTGACAATGTTGCTTAACCTCCTTAGCGGTATTCCCGAGATCGGCTCGGGGTGAATTTTTCATACCAAAAGGAGTATCCCTGAGCCAGACTCGCGATCGCATTGCAGGATACAGGGAGAGTTACTTACCCTGTCCCTGGATCCTGCGATGTGTCCCCGCTGTGTGTGCGGGCTCCTCCGCTGTGTATCCTCGCTCGATTCACAGTACCGAGTGCCGAGCTTCGTTCCCTGCGATGTTACGACGCACAGGGACGGAGTTCGGCGCCAAATTTAAAAAGTGAAACACAATACACATACAGTACACTGTAATCTTACAGATTACAGTACTGTATCAAATAATTACACACCCCTTTGTCCCTAGTGGTCTGTCTAGTGTCCTACATGCAGTTTTATATTATAAAAACTGTTCTTTCTGCCTGGAAACTGGAGATTGTCCATAGCAACCAAAAAGTGTCTATTTACATTAAAAGTTCTTTTAGACCAGCTAGAAAATAGCGATAATAAATTAGAATCACTTGCAGAATTGAGCATTAGTGATTTGTGGGGAAATTCGTCATCAAACACTGAAAGTAATGACAGCGACAATTCTGAAACTGAGCAAATTTCAGTGTTTTTGATTTGATTACATTATTGAATAATTTTTATTATAATGACATCTCTATTTGTTATAATTATTTATAGTTATTTATTATTTTATAATTTATGATTTAGAGTTTCAAACTTTATCATACCCGGGATGTCTACTAGATTCTTGTTTGGACAGATTTAAGTGAGTTATTCCTAAGAATTTCAGGCCTACAATGTAAAACGCCATATTTCCATGCAAAATAATTGTACCGCTTTCAGCACCTAAAACCAGAAGGAATCATACCGCCAGGGAGGTTAAAGGCAGTAGATAAAAGTAAAGTTACTAGGCTTGCTTTGCTGTGTAGCAGGGCTGTGTAAACCACAGAACTGGAGGGACAAAATTCCAAATGCAGATACAGTAAGACAGATACAATGTGGGTTTGTTTTACTAAAGACAAATAGGCTGCTTACTTTTCAAAGGAATTTTAGCTTACTGAATTAGGTGGAACTATGCTGACTTCCATCATTCAATAATATGCAGTCAAAAATACAGTTTTAAGTAGAGCAGAGAGAAGAGATACCACTGACCTGGCGAGCGTAATCCCAGCCATCATTATACATAATTATAAATATATATATAAATATATATATATATATGTATATATATATATATATATATATATATATATATATATATATATATATATATATATATATATATATATATAATCTATCTAAATCAATCAGAAGAGGCGCAATATTGCATTTGTCTTTGCTCAATGCTGTGCATTTTTTTATAACATTTGTTTGCTCTAAAAATGATTATGTAAGAATTGTCATTCTGTAACAGAAAACGAACAATGCAGAGTTATATCACGAGTTCCTCACTGCACTCCACCAACTTCTGGTAAGATGCTTCTGTTATTTCCTCCCTCTTTTTTTTAGATAACTGTGCTGGGAAAAAAGTATTATCAGAAGAAAGGCAGCAATGGCATTTTATATATTTTACTCAGATAGTTTTCTTTTAAATCAATATAGCCAGGGCTGCTGTTAGAAATCACAGGGTCCTGTTCAGGTTACCTAGCACTTACCACCAGAATATATAAAAATGTTTTTTTTTCACAAAAAATGTACTAAAATTATTATTAGCGGACACAAACACAACATAACGTACACAATTCATGCAAAGCGATAAGACTGTACTGAGTTAATAAATAAAGCTCTATGTGAATGAGGTCTTGGGGCTCGTTCACATGGGCACTGTGACCTGTACAGTTTGAACTTGTGGTTTGTTTATGTAGCTGGAGCTGCCTGGAGCTTTGTGCAAGCCTATGTTATGCTATGGGGCTTGCAGCAGCTGTATAAACACAGCCACAGAATATAATTTGACAGGTGTGTGGGTGCAAGTGTACGACCCTGAACACAGACAGTGTGCATTCAGGACCACTCAGTTATGCCTGCACTTACAGTTGCTGTGTCTCCATAGAGCAATAGGTGACACCAGTCACATGGACTGACTCCTTATTCACATAGCCAGAGTACCTGTGTGAGGAAGAGGAGGAGAAGCTGGCTTTGCTGCAGGAGGAGTCACAGGGGAATCGGTTTTTAGCAATCCAGCAATACAGCCAGCCCTTCTGCTTGTCAGGTGCCTGGGCCCCCTGTTGAACTGATGAGGTTAGGGCGTTGTACTAGAGAGCTGGCTGTACTGTCTTATCAGCATCCCTAAATATAGCTTGGTATCTGCTAACAGAATAATTACATCAACAGGATATGGGGATTTTTCAGGACAAAATGGCATTTAACCCCTTAACGCCCGCCGCACGACTATTTACGTCCATAGAATGGCACGGACAGGCAGAAGGACGTATATATACGTCCTTGCCTTCTAGCGGGTGGGGGGTCCGATCGGGACCCCCCCCCCCCCGCTGCGTGCGGAGGGCGGGTTCCCTCGGGGAGCGATCCGGAATGACGGCGCGGCTATTCGTTTATAGCCGCTCCGTCGCGATCGCTCCCCGAGGCTGAAGCACAGGGGGAGCCGTATGTAAACACGGCTTCCCCGTGCTTCACTGTGGCGGCGTATCGATCGAGTGATCCCTTTTATAAGGGAGACTCGATCGATGATGTCAGTCCTACAGCCACACCCCCCTACAGTTGTAAACACACACTAAGTGAACACTAACTCCCAAACTGCAACTGTCATTTTCACAATAAACAATGCAGTTTAAATGCATTTTTTGCTGTGAAAATGACAATGGTCCCAAAAATGTGTCAAAATTGTCCGAAGTGTCCGCCATAATGTCGCAGTCACGAAAAAAATCGCTGATCGCCGCCAATAGTAGTAAAAAAAAAAATTAATAAAATGCAATAAAACTATCCCCTATTTTGTAAACGCTATAAATTTTGCGCAAACCAATCGATAAACGCTTATTGCGATTTTTTTTAACAAAAATAGGTAGAAGAATACGTATCGGCCTAAACTGAGGAAAAAAAATATTTTTATATATGTTTTTGGGGGATATTTATTATCGCAAAAAGTAAAAAATATTGCATTTTTTTCTAAATTGTCGCTTTTGTTTATAGCGCAAAAAATAAAAACAATAATTTTAAATATACTAAAATCATTCTTAGCGGACACAAAGAAAACAGACAAGCTGTGTGAATTTGCCCTTTTTAAATTCTTTTATTTTTTTACATTTTTGAACAAAAACATTTCATAAAGTTTTTTTTTTTAAAAAATATGTTTTTTGATTTTTTTTTTTTTTTTACAATTTTTTTCCAAGAATTTTATAAAATTTTAAGGGATTAAAACAATACAGGGTTACAATTTGTTAGCAGCTGAAAGTCGGCGGGAGGGAGAGAAACCGGTTTCCAGCTGCTGGAGAGAGTCACATACTGTAGGGCACCTGGTAATTGCCCCCTCCATTCGACTGCACTGATTCCCTCTGCTGTTTGGGCCCCCCTGTGAGCCAGAGCCCCCTACAAGAGGACTGGTGGTCCCCCCCTATCAGCAGCCCTGCCTATATGTAAACCTATAATAAGGCAGACCTCTAGGTACTGTAAATATCTTCTAAACATGCACCATTAAGGAGATATTTACTGTATATGCAGCCAATGACGTCATCGGCGCATTCGCTCTCTGAAGGAACGGCCACCCAATGCCGTTCTTTCAGAGCCCTGTGCCATGACCAGCAGCTCCCACGCAAATGCTCAGGAGTGACATTCAGTCACACAGCCAGAGTCCACGGACCCGGAAGAAAGATGGGTGAATATGGATGCAGCCTCCAGCGGTAACAACGCATCGGTGGAGGGCTTCTTTTGCAGGTAAGTTTGACATTATGCCTTTACTTTGCAGGTCAGAAAAAAAAATCCAGCGATTTACCTCCTCTTTAATATGGTATTTTATCATATCTTAACAGAAAGATGCCGGATGTACTGTGGATCAGCTTCTGAAGTTAGAAGACGTCTTGGTAAAACAGATTTTGATGGAGATGATCATATCATTTCACAATACACTTGAGTGTTGTATGTTATTTCTTAAGCTGCCAATACAACAATTGGTTCTCCTAATCACCCTCCCCCTTTGCATACTCTTCTTTTGTTTATTCACCAGACGCTTGGTTCAGCTGCCAAAAAACAAACACAAAAAAAATGTTTAAATAAGTTCCAAACTTTTTTACTAGACCCTTACAGAGGGATAAGGACTCTCCTCACCCCTCATGTGACTTGGCTAGGCCAATCACAGAGAAAAAAATCACATGCTTCTCTACAAACAGGCCGATAGGGTATATATATATATATATATATATATATATATATATATATATATATATATATATATATATATATATATATATATATATATATATATATATATATATATACTGTATATTTGCTCATGATGTGCTAAAGAGAGCAGTAGGAAGCTGAGGAAAGGAAAGTCTTTACTGCCGGGGAGGAGGCATCAGCATAAGCATGTTGTTTCTACCCCTACAAAAGTTCAAAACATGGAGCTGCTAAAAAAGGCAGAGCAGAAAGTACTCAACAAATACTTATGTGCATATTTTAGATGTCAGCCAGCCATGCATGCACAACCTCTAATGTTTTTTTTAAACAATTGATCATTGTGTAAAAATGGACATTAAACAGTAAACATTTGTAGTTCTGCAGGACAGTGGAGCAAACACTTAAGGAGTGGCTTAATGTGAGAGAAAATATGGTGATAATTTTGTCCCCCAAGTATGCTATCTTTAATGGGACATGTCAAGAGGGTCAAATGGCCCCCGATCTCATCATAAACCATCAGACTTGGCAAACAATCTCTTATGTCTCTAGGCACCTCTATTTTCAATACTATTAACTTCCCATCATATAATGACTAGACATACTACTGCACATGCAATGAAATATACTAACATTTATATCTTTGGTAGAAAAACGTTGGTGACCAACTTGGAGTAGTGTGTCATAAAATTGTTGAGCAAGTTCTAGGCTGTGTGGTAAGTTGCAAGTAACAAAATTATTTTAATGCTAAGTAAAACTGCTCAACAGAATGAAGCAATTGCTACAGTTTATTGAAAAATCATTCCTTACATTTTTTCATTGAACATTGAATTGAATGTGGTATTGAACCAAATACCTCAACACCGTTACATGGTCCCCATGTTACTTCACCATCAATGTAGCCTATAGTGTCAATCCATGGTGATGATGCAGCCTACACTCCTAAGAAAAAATCCATTAAGTGGGTCCCCAGAACTTTTACAGTGTGGTGGTCCTCACCTGTATTTTTTTATGAACTCTGTAGGTAGGCTCAGCTTTCTTTGGGGAAAATCCCCAATAAACCATTTCAATTTGCCATCAGTAAGAATTGCAAAAGTGTAAAACCTTTCAGTAATATTTAATCAAGGGCATCTATTTCTTTAATAGGTGATACATAATGGGCCATTTTGAAAATGTAAGATTTTTAATAACACTTGCATTATAGAGCAAAGCAATTGGATGGCCATACCTCAAAGAAGAACACTGTGCACTGGCATAGTGTAAGGATTTGTGTAAAAATGTATCTCTAGGCACTCAAATGGTTGGCTTATCTGGTTTAAGGAGAAATTTAAGATGACTGCAGCTTGTAGGCTGTAGCATTCAAACTATCCTCTGCAAAGAGGTGGTAAACATGATGCGTCATGTTCACTCCTGTCAGTGGCTCCTCTATATCCAGTAAGTAGCTAGGGATCCATTCCTCCTCTTAACAGTAGTATCATGGGCCGATAGGTAGGGATGTACCAGGTATTATTTCAGATAGTAAAAAAAAATATATAAACACAGCCATTTGACATGTCTTCTCCCTATAAAATATACATTGCCCTTATGGTTAATACAAGGCCTTCAGGCACCTATTAATTTAGTCCGGTTTTACTTCATAATCCCATCCCTTTCTTAACCTCCCTGGCGGTATGATTCTGTCTGGAATTACGTACCAAAAGCGGTACAATTATTTGCAAGGAAATTTGGCATTTAATACTGTAGGCCTGTAATTCTTAGGAATAACTCACTTAAATCTGACCAAACAAGAATCTAATAGGCAACCCGGGTATGACATTTTTTAAAAAACAAAATTATAAATTATAATATAATAAATAATTATAAATAATTATAACAAATAATAATATAATTCTAATAAAAAGTATTCAATAATGTAATCAAATCAAAATCACTGAAATTTTCTCAGTTGCAAAATTGTCGCTGTCATTATTTTTATTTTTTTATGACGAATTTCCCCACAAATCGCTATCGCACAATTCTGCAAGTGATTATAATTTATTATTGCGGTTTTTTAGCTGCTCTAAAACCATTTTTGACATAAAGGGACACTTTTGGTTGCTATGGACAATCTACAGTTTGCAGGGAGAAAGAAAGGTTTTTATTTTATAAAAGTACATGCAGAACACTGGGCAGACCACTAGGGACAAGGGGGGTGTGTATTTTTTACATACAGTACTGTAATCTATAAGATTACAGTAGACTGTATGTAATGTGTTTGTTTACTTTTTTGAATTTGGCACCAATCTCCGCCCCCGTGCGTCGTAACGTCGCAGGGAACGGAGATCGGCGGCACAGGAGGACGCTGTGTGAATCGAGCGAGGTCCCGCTCGCTCACACAGCGCGGTGGCATCGCTGGATCCAGGAGAAGGTAAGCCATCGCACGCTGCAGGCTCTGCATATCTACCCCGAGCGTGACTCGGGGATACCGATCGCAGCCTAAAAAACCCACCCCGAGTCACGCTCGGGAATACCGCCAGGCAGGTTAATGTCGGTTTGATTACATACTTGATGCAGGTATTTGAAAATGACCAACTACTGTTTCTTGACTATTATTTTTATATTCTCTATTAAAGGGGTTGTAAAGGAAACATTTTTTTCCCTAAATACCTTCCTTTACCTTAGTGCAGTCCTCTTTCACTTACCACATCCTTCGATTTTGCTTTTAAATGTCCTTATGTCTTCTGAGAAATGCTCACTTCCTGTTCTTCTGTCTGTTACTCAACACCGTAATGTGAGGCTTTCTTCCTGGTGTGGAGAAAGCCTCTTCAAGGGGCGTGCAGGAGTGTTAGGACGCCCACTAAAACACACAGTTACTTTCTCTATCTGCAAAGTAGAGAGTGTCCTGACTTGCCTGCTCGCCCCCTCCCCCCTCAAGAGGCTTTCTCCACACCAGGGAGAAAGTTTCGCATTACGGTGTTGAGTTACAGACAGAATAACAGGAAGTGAGCAAGGTAAAGGAAGCTATTTAGGGAAAAACATATTTTCCTTTACAACCCCTTTAATGTTTGCAAATTGTTGGCTTACTGTTATGATGTCTGTACAATACTAAAGGGCTCAATGAAACTTTATAATGAAAAAAAAAGTCAGTTGCTTGGGATTTTTCCCTATCTTATCTTGGCTCACTGGGTTTCAACATGTTCATAGCACCTCCATAGCAGTAATTGATGCTGTAACATGTGCTATCTTCTTGTAACATTATTACATCATTACATGTAATCAAATATAATACTAGATTAAAGCACAATCTCACAATCTAACAGACCTTGTGATAAAGTAATAATACAACACACTAGTTAATCTATACTCTATGTGCGCATGGGGAGACCACAATTGGATAAATCATATACATCATTAAAAAGTGATGCATAGAAGTAGATGCTGGAATGGATAACAACTGTAAATATATGTAAAAAACAAACAAAACAAATGTGTCCAAATTTTGCACCTATAGAATCTAGGTTACCAGGTATAATGGGGATAGACATATATTATATGCAATGAAAATTCATTGGTAAATATGCCCACATGTTGGTCAGAACACCTATAATGTGGACACAAAATCTGGTCATATAGGCAGTTCTGTATGAAGACATGGTATGACCGGATATTATACGAAATAGACTTTTGTCTAGAATCTATTGCTCATCACCTCAACTTTGAAATGGAGAAAATGTGCAATATACATAGAATTATCCATGTATATAGTATAGAGTAAATGGGTAGGTGGAATTGAGTATGGGTAATTAACAGTCATCTTGTGTTTTGACTATATATACTGTATATGAATATTGCATTTCATGCCTTTTCTGAAGGTAACCAAATGATAAGTATGGCAAATTCTTGCAATTTGTTCTGGTAATCTGTACTTATATTGTGACAAACCAATGTGTTTTATTATTTTAATATTGATTCTTATGAATTTTATAGGAGGACCTTGGATTATCCAAAACTCTGTTTAATGTCCTATGCCAACTGGCAGTAAGATACATTTTATTATACAATCCAAATGTTTTTGCATGTATTTTGTAAATAAACCAGTGGATTAATAGAGTGTTTTGTTTTGTCATGTTATAAAAAAAAATATTTAATCATATATTTTAGGCTCCATTCACATCTTTGCGTTTGGGGGCAATAATCGTGGTAAAAATGCGCAAATAGAATCGCCAGACACCTGTTGCTCAAAAGAAGCTCATGTACTTCTTTTGGGTGACAGACGTCCCGCAAATCTGTTTACATGATTTTACTGTGATTGAAATTGACGGGCAACGCACTGGGAACGGGCGTACCACGATTTGCTGGTGTTGCTAATCGCAGCAATTCTGCCCGCGATTCAGAACATGGAGATGTGAACGGAGCCTTATGGTAAAAGACTGTACTTAACAGCTAAAAAAAAAACACTTGCTAAAAGTTTGATTTAAAAAATAAACGTGTATCAATAATAAAAAAACAAACATATACTGATATTTTTTAAAAGGTGTCATGTAAATCAAGGGATAATATTGTTTACTAACCACTTGAATAACAGTTCACATTACCCCTTCATTGCCAGGCCACTTTTCAGTTTTTAGTACTGTGATATGTTGACTGACAATTGTTCTGTCGTGAAACACCATACCCAAATTAATGATATATATATATATATATATATATATATATATATATATATATATATATATATATATATATATATATATATATATATATATATTTGTGAACAGAGTTTTCTTTTGGTATTTTTTTTACTATATATAAAAAAGACTAAAAAAGACTAAAAGACTAACAAATACATAAAAAAGTTAGGATAGTGTGAACAATCCAAAATGTACCCCAAGGTGATCTCTTTGTTTTTCCTCAATTTTTCATAAAATGAAAAAATGTGGTGGTATTGAGGTGGTAATGGTGCACTAAATATGGCACATACAGGTCATGCATAGAGGAGGTGGTAAAGGGATAATGTAGACATCACATGCAGTTGGAGGATAGAGAAGAGGGGGTTCCTGTGCAGATGTGCAGGATAAGAGAGGCATAGGGTTGATATACAGGAAGACAATGTATGGACATCAGATGTACTGTATGGGGGGGGGGGGTGAAAGGGGAAACAAAATAAAAAACTTGAATCTGCTGCTGCCTTGATCTGTACAGTGATCAGGAACTAATGATTGACTCATTCATTAGTTCCCCTTTACTTCCCATCCTCGGTTCTGAGAGGAAAAGGTAGGGTACACTTGGTGTACTGGCTACTTGATTTTTATTTATTTTTTTGCTTTTAATTTTTTGCTGTGCCATTTATAAATGGGGCTGCAGAAATTAGCATCCAGCACTTAGCTGTTTAAAGACCTATGATAGTAAGGAAACAGATAACTAAACAATAGAAATTATTTAATTTGCAAAATACATGATTTCTTAGCTTACTGACTATTGTGAACGTGTTTTAACTTCAATCCATGGGCACGCAAACATTTTTTTTTTATTTATATGTTTTTAAGTACCTTTTTTATATGAGTACGTTTTCATACAAATACACTATATTAAGTGAATATTTACTTTGCAAAATAAAAAAAAATCTGCTCTTTTAGTGAGATAACCCAAGATTATTTGCTAATTTTCAACTTTGATTCTATTAGTCAAGTCATTGAAAAAATATATAATCAAACACTGGGTTTGACTGACCTAAGCAGAGGCAAAGTAAATGTTAGTAAAAACAATGAAGTTGTGTTTGCTTTGCATAATATATCATAAGAAAAATAGAAACTTTAAAAAAACTTCCATCACACATGGTCGGTATTCAAATTGAACACAGCATCACCTTTTTTTACCAAAATTTGCTTTCTCTACTGACTCTAGTTGTTTTGAGTGTTGAATGATTTCACCTTTGCATGACTGTGTAATCAGCAATCCTGTTGTGTGCTTATAGAAATATATTTGTTTGTGGCTAAATCTTAATTTATAATAATTTTCCTCTAGGGTGACCTTCTCATAAAGCTGAGTGATGCCCTTGTAAGTTTTTTTTTTTTAATAATGTGAGAAAAATGATTAGACTTTATTATATATATATTAATACTGTATATATTTCTGGTAAATAGCAATAGGCACACAGGCTAGGGACACAGAAACCTGTGTATACTGTGACAACTTTGGGGTTGTAAAATTCAATTTTAGCGCTCACCAGTGAGTCCAGTCCATGCCCATTTCTATTTCAAACAGAAACAAAAGTTCACAGCAAACAAATAGCTTCACTTGCAGGGGGGTTTCAGCTTCATTACAAACATAACAATATTCAACCTCTTGGCTCTCTTTGGCAGCCCTGCTACTTTGTCTCTTAGGCTCGGGCCTCTGTCTGTCCTGTCCCAGACAGCACTGTGCGGACATGCACACATCTCTGTCTGTTCCCTTGCAACCATACACACAAACTCCTCAAGAAGATGGAGCTCTGAACTATGATCAGGTCCAAGAGTATAAGGGTTCCAAACAACTGCACACTCACCCCTTCACCTACATTTTCATAGTTGCAGGGCCTCGCCTGCCTTTATATTTATTGGGGTTCCTGTAGGTAACCATGTTATTCTTCAAATCAGTTGTGGTTTCCTTGTGGAGTCTAAATAAAGTAAAGTTCAATGTTTAATGTCACCAAACTGGTCCAGGCAAACAATTTTTTAATCATAGAAGGATGTGGCCTCTGCCTCTGGGTGATCTGTAATGGGCTGTAGTAGCATTAGCTACATAAAATAAACAGTGCTGTGTTTCAGCAGCAGTAAGGGCAACTTCCAATCTTTTGCCAGATAAATAGAGAGGAAGCCTTGTATTTAATGATAAAAATACAAGGCCTCTCTTGAATGGTGAAGAAGCACTAAGCTTAAAGGGGTTGTAAAGGTACAATTTGTTTTCCTAAAAAGAAGAAATAAGGACATTTAAAAGCAAAATCGAAGGATAAGGTAAGTGAAAGAGGACTGCACTAAGGTAAAGGAAGCTATTTAGGGGAAAAACTGGTACCTTAACAACCCCTTTAACTCTCTTTAGGCCTCGTGCACACAAGGCTTAACAAATACCTAATTTACTTGTGTTTGAAATTTGTTTTTGAGCCTGTAAAAGTACCTCTATGTTAGCCTATGTGTCCATGCACACATAGGCATTTACTGGTGTATCAGAAGAGGAGTGTTTATAGGCTGAAAAAAAAGGAGAGGAGCTTTTGGGCAGAAAAAAAACACTTGATACCTGTAAACGCATCTTAACATGCCTAAATGCTAGGACCATTTAGCGCTTGAGTGTTCATTCGCTTCAGTGACCAGAACAAAATAATATTCTGGGCAATGGAATCTATAAACAAATTTTTAATCTGCTTTATGCCAGGAGAAAAAAGGTATTCAGAGGAGAAATTTAAATGCCCAGTGTACATTAGCACTTTTGTTTGGTAGAATGCTGGAAGTTATGCATACTGCTGCTGGAACACAGTGCCTCATTACTGTATGTAGCTAATGCTAGTATAGTCCATTACACCAATGGTTCTCCACCCTGTCCTAAAGTACCCCCAACAGGCCATGTTTTGGGAATTTATCTTAAACAAAATAGCTTTCCAAAATACCAAGCCATTGACTCTGATTTAAAGCACCTTTGCAAGATGAAGGAAAATCTGCAAACATGGCATTGTTGGGGGTATTGAGGATAGGGTTGAGAACCACTGCATTACACTACACATTATTCTGTAATGGCCCAAACAAACTATTTGAAGTGACATTAAACACAGAATTGAAATTGAACTCCCATCCCAAGTCTGTGCATACAGTAGGTGTTTGTGATATTGTGTTTTTAGCACGACAGCATCGCGCTGATTCTCGGCGACATGGTGCCGAGATCTCGCCGACATCTCGCACTCACTGGAATAGTGACAGCACATTCCAGCAAGCGCGTCATAGAAGCGACGGGAGATCCGACTTGGATTCCCGCCAATTCTACACGTGTGCGGCGTTTGTTATGAATCCTGAGGGGGAAGTCCCCGCCGGATTTTAAATAAAAATTCGGCATGGGTTCCCCCCTCAGGAGCATACCGGGCCCTTAGGTCTGTTATGGGTTGTAAGGAGAGCACCCCCTATGCCGAAAAAACGGCATAGGGGGGTCCCCCTACAATCCATACCAGACCCTTATCCAAAGCACGCTGCCCGGCCGGTCAGGGAGTGGGGACGAGCGAGCGCCCCCCCTCCTGAGCCGTACCGGGCTGCATGCCCTCAACATGGGGGGGTCGGGTGCTCTGGGGCAGGGGGCGCACTGCGTGGGCCCCCCACCCCAGAGCACCCTGTCCCCATGTTGATGAGGACAGGGCCCCTTCCCGACAACCCTGGCCGTTGGTTGTCGGGGTATGTGGGCGGGAGGCTTATCGGAATCTGGGAGCCCCCTTTAATAAGGGGGCCCCCAGATACCGCCCCCCCACCCTAAGTGAATGAGTATGGGGTACATCGTACCCCTACCCATTCACCTGCAAGAAAAGTGGTAAAAACACAAATAAACCACACAGGGTATTAAATATTTTATTAGTCTGCTCCGGAGGCCTCCCCTGTCTTTTTTAGCTCTTTTACCAGGGGAGGCTTCTTCTTCCGATTTCCGGGGGTCTTCTCCTGCTCTCCGGGGTCTTCACCGCTCTTCTGTGACGTCTTCTCCGCTCCGGGGGGTCTTCTCAGCTCTTCTGTGACGTCTTCTCCGCTCCGGGGGTCTTCTCAGCTCTGGGGGGGTCTTCTTCTATGTTCGCCGCTCTCCGCTCTTGACTCAGCGCACCCCGGTTCTTCCTCCCGCTGTCCGGTTCCTTCTCCTTCAGGGCTGGCCGCCGCTATAGTATAGCGGCGGTCAGTCCGCTCTTCTGTGACGTCATCTTCTTCACTTCTCGTCTTCCGTCTTCTCCAGATGTTGACATGCCGGCCGGCTCTTCTCGCTGCAATGACGGGTGCGTGGCTTGCGTCGGATTTATATAGGCCTCACAGTCCCATCATGCTCCCGTAGGTACCACGTGGGTAGGTATAACATGGGTAGGTACCAGAGCATGATGGGACTGTGAGGCCTATATAAATCCGACGCAAGCCGCGCACACGTTTTTGCAGCGAGAAGAGCCGGCCGGCGTGTCAACATCTGGAGAAGACGGAAGACGAGAAGAGAAGAAGATGACGTCACAGAAGAGCGGACTGACCGCCGCCAGTATAGCGGCGGCCAGCCCTGAAGGAGAAGGAACCGGACAGCGGGAGGAAGAACCGGGGTGCGCCGAGTCAAGAGCGGAGAGCGGCGAACATAGAAGAAGACCCCCCCAGAGCTGAGAAGACCCCCGGAGCGGAGAAGACGTCACAGAAGAGCGGTGAAGACCCCGGAGAGCAGGAGAAGACCCCCGGAAATCGGAAGAAGAAGCCTCCCCTGGTAAAAGAGCTAAAGAAGACAGGGGAGGCCTCTGGAGCAGACTAATAAAATATTTTAATACCCTGTGTGGTTTATTTGTGTTTTACCACTTTTCTTGCAGGTGAATGGGTAGGGGTACGATGTACCCCATACTCAGTCACTTAGGGTGGGGGGCCGGTATCTGGGGGCCCCCTTATTAAAGGGGGCTCCCAGATTCCGATAAGCCTCCCGCCCGCATACCCCGACAACCAACGGCCAGGGTTGTCGGGAAGGGGCCCTGTCCTCATCAACATGGGGACAGGGTGCTCTGGGGTGGGGGGGCCGCAGTGCGCCCCCCTGCCCCAGAGCACCCAACCCCCCCATGTTGAGGGCATGCAGCCCGGTACGGCTCAGGAGGGGGGGGGCGCTCGCTCGTCCCCACTCCCTTCCTGACCGGTCGGGTAGCGTGCTTTGGATAAGGGTCTGGTATGGATTGTAGGGGGACCCCCCTACGCCATTTTTTCGGCGTAGGGGGTGCTCTCCTTACAACCAATAACAGACCTAAGGGCCCGGTATGCTCCTGAGGGGGGAACCCATGCCGAATTTTTATTTAAAATCCGGCGGGGACTTCCACCTCAGGATTCATAACAAACGCCGCACACGTGTAGAATTGGCGGGAATCCAAGTCGGATCTCCCGTCGCTTCTATGACGGCTTTGTCTCCATCGCGGCTGGCCAGCTTGGCGCTGGCTCCCGCGATGGGGCTCGTAGGTGCTCAATCTCGCCGAGAAAGGGAGTGAGATTGACACAATATCTCGTGCACCTACTGTAGGTCTTTGAGGTTTCCCATGTCCATTTTAAGCCCCAACACCTTTCATTCAACTGTCAAATGCCATAGCTGGCTGAAGTGCTAGCATTTGCCAATGAATATTAGGGGGCAGTGTACTGCCCCAAGAGGAAAGAGGATTTGACTTGTTTTTGGCAGACATTAAGGTTCTTGTCTGAGCTTTGATCTAGTGATCTACAGGGGCACATGGATCAATCTGAAGACCAGCATAGATATTTGCAGACATCACATTAGTTGCTTCCTCAGTCCAGAGTAAAATGTGGTTGAGCTGTATTTCAAAGGCCTAGATGGAACACTCGACCGGGGCTTGCTTGCTGGATTTCCAAGATCTGTTGTGCCCCATTCCTCTGTATCCTCTCCAAATGTATACACTGATTTCACTCCCAGTATTGATGCCTTTACACCCAAAATCATACCCAAACAGGGGTCTTTGGAGATGCATTTCTAGAGGTATGCTTATGTTAGTAGGCACTGAACTCCGAGCACCTGTCTCTGCATTGATTTTACATGCATGATGATGTCACAGGGAGTGTTAAAAGCTGTTCTCACTACAGGAATAAAGTAATCAAATAATGCTGGGAAATGAAGGGGAGAGGGAGGACTTGAGTAAATGTAGGTAATGTCTGAACATGCACTTTTACATTTATGATATTTAATTCTATATAAATACAAAGGTGTTTAGCCATATTTGCTCAATACATTCGTAGGCTGTGCCTCCTGATTAGCAACATAGCATGTCGATAAAGCTAACACTGACTAAAAGCAATGAAATGACTAGGCATTACAGTTTGATAAAGCTTATTATTTGAACAAATAGATCAATTCATCCTAGATTGAGCAAGATCTTTTAATATTAGGATTTAAACCAATGTTACAAATGTATCTTTAAGTATTCATTTATATAATCACAGAACATATCTCTAACCCTAATAATGTTTTAATTTCATAATTAGATAAAGTTAGAACATATAACACAGTAGAAATGTGTGTTGGATAGAAAATGTCTTTCTAACTAATGTATTAATTTAGTTTTGTATTTATGCTAGTGGGTTGAATAATTTCTGTGTCCATAGCTTTGCTTATCTGCATTGGCCATTGTAAGTGGGCCCACTTTTCTGCTGGGCTCTTTTTTTTATTTTACAAAATGTATAAGGTAGCAGGGTTATTGTGATGCTTCATTTTGTGCAAAATCAGGCTTATGGAAGAAAGCTTGGCAGCCTGGCTTGGGCACTTTGTTGCTGTGTAACCAATTCAGCCTACTACCTGTATTGTCTACTCATGATTTAAATATCAATTGAGATTAGTTATTAGTTAATTAATGATGCTTATGTTATAATTAAACAAATTCTAAATGGATTCTAACTAAACACTAATGCCCCCTCTTTAGAAAGGACTGGATCTGAAAATTGTCACAGACTTAACAAGTCAGATTAATATTGGGGGCAAAGTCAAAATTGTTGGCATTCTTTAAGGAAACAAATTCAATTTGTAAGTTCCAACATTTTCTCTTAAATATTATGTCACTTAACAATATGTATTATGTTAAGAATATGTTTATATTTTAGTTTGATTAATGAAGATTATTTAAATTTACATTTGTAGAACTTTATATAAATAAGTATTTATTTTTTGCTACTACTATATGCAAGTCATGCATAGTAATAATAATAGTAATAATATAATGAAATAGTTTACAGACACATTATCCATATGGGTGTATTACTGACACTTGTTTGACCTTAGGAAGCTGTTTGGATATGTTGTGAAATGGCTTCAACCTTTCTAAACTAGTCCAGTTTATTGTGACTACCACTAACTATAACTGATATTTTTATCTTTTTTAACTTGACTTTGAAACATATATAATTGTAACACATGAAAAAAAAAAAAGAAATCTGATTTTTTTTAATGCACAACATAGATATGTTTTTCTAGAAAATCATTGTTTTCTTTATTTTTTTTTCTTTCAGGGATGTCCAAAATTGGAGGTTGTTTAAAAAAAAAACAAGACTTATTGGTAGTGGTCTTTCTTTTGCTGCATGCTGGCATATATCTATTATTCTCTAACTATTGACATTTGATTATGTACTTAGTTCACTTTCTATCTAATAAAAGACATGCTCATTAAAAAGTATTTATTTTGTATTTATTTTCTTTAAATAGACAATGTTTTAAGGTAGAAAATGATAAAAAAAATAATAGGGAGATATATTACAGAAAAAGGAGTTGTTGCAAATTGTGCAAAGGCAAAGATGTAACTATGGGCTGATAGTGGGTGGTACACAGTCCAGAGATAAAGAAAGGAAGATAAGCCTATGTCAACTAAGCAGATGTGTAACTTGGGTTTATTAGGGATTAGCAAAGGATAAAAACCCCTGTCAGTGAGAGTTGCCACCCCAGAAAATTGAATAAACTTGTGGACAAACTTACTCCACCCATGGGAGGACTCGTATATAGCACTCATTAGAGCCCCAAAGGCGGGCTTAGGTTGCTATTTAATAGAAGGTTGATGTTAAGGCAGCACTCCAACTTGAAAGCAATGCTTCTCCATACAAAACGTAATTAACTCCTTGTAATCTGTGGCCCAACTTCTGTACTTGTTATATTGCTCATTACGGACATCAGTTCCTCATTACAATCTATGCACTATGGATAACAGTTGAACAATACACTTCATAACTCCTCTTTCACTTTAGTTGTGCAGCATTTCTAAGTCAGTACAGCTGAGCCTTTACTGGACTCCACCAGCCCAATAAGCCAGTCACCTCACTCCCAGTGACATTGGTTTGTATATTTCACTTGAATACCAAGAAGCTCTACTCTTGTACAAAACCCATACCTATTCTTCTTCCAAATCCTTTCTCCAATTTCCGTGGCTTCCAGGCTGGGACCTTAGGACACCCAGTGCTGTGATGTCGGACCCATTAATGGGGTTTTGTCGCAAAGTAGCCTGAACACACAAGCTCCTTCACTTCTAGGGCCTTCCATCACTTTTGCCAAGTTACTGCCTCCCAACTAGCTGGCTGCTTATTCACACGATACTAGTACTGTAGTCATTAGCTATGGTAATATAGCCTCCTCCCAATAGCTTCACTGTATGTTAGACATTGGCACTGCATCTTCTATGACTTGTCTTGTACCCTTTTTAGTCCCTGTTCTTGTGATACACCATGCATGTATTGCACTCCTTTAAGATTGTCCTCAGGTAACTTGAGGCCAGGTCAAGTTAAATAACAATAAATGTTCTTTACTGAAGTTGTTCAAATATAACAAATAGACAGTGCTGTCAATTTACATATACATTCACATCAGTCCCTACCCTCAAATGAGCTTACAACCTAAAGTCCCTAGCACACATTCATACATATACTAGGACCAATTTTAGACAGGATCTGATTAACCTACAAGCATGTCTTTAGAGTGTGGGAGGAAATTTGAGTACCCAGAGGAGACCCACGAAGGCACAGGGAAAACATGCAAACTCCAGGCAGGTGGTGTCGTGGTTGGGATTTGAACCTTTGGCCCTTTTTGCTGCTAGGTGAAAGTGCTAACCACTACACCACCGTGCTGCCCACTACTACACATTCCTGTACATAATTTCCTCAGTGCCTCTTAGTTTGTCCACTGATGCCCCTGATTGTCCCATGAGGTAGTCGTACCGTAATTAGTTGATAAAATCCTTTAAGTCTTTAAGTCCAAAGCATCAGTTCATATTCTTTGAGCCATGACTGGGCTCCCACAGGGAGCGGTCAAGTGCCAGTAGTAGTACACATCCTTATCACAATTCTGTTCCTTAAGTGGGGATCCCTTAAACTGTACCTGCAGTCATCTTACTAATCATTGCGCCTCTGAGAGGTGGTCCCCTCCCTTTTTATGTGTTTGCCCCAGCAGAAGGCAGTACCTCCTCAAAAAGCCAGGGAAAACCTGGCCATCAGAGTTAAGATAATTGTAAAGTCTTGTTTTAAAAACATATATACTTACCTTCTTTGTGCAGTGGTTTTGCACAGGGTAGCCTGGATCCTCCTCTTCTTGGATTCCTCGTCGGTGCTCATGGCCTCTCCCTCCTGTCGAGTACCCCCACAGCAAGCAGCTTGCTATGGGGACACCCAAGCCAAGCTGCAGCTCCGTGTGTCCATTCAGACACGGAGCTGCCCTTCTTTCTCCTGATTGGCTTGCTGACTTTGATTGACAGCTGCAGCAGCCAATGGCGCTCTTAACAAATCAGGAGGGAGAGTGCCAGATGGCCGAGGCACTCATGGACATCGTTGGACAGAGATGGGGCTCAGGTAAGTATTAGGGGGTGCTGGGGAGACTGCTACACACAGAAGGCTTTTTATATTTCATGCATGGAATGCATAAGATAAAAAACCTTCTACCTTTACAACGCTTTTAACGCTTCCATACTGAGCAAATTATGTCACTCCACCGTGTGCAATGGCTGCTTACCTTCAATTAAAAGGTAACACGCATCAAATGCAGATTCAGCTTCCATATAATATGTCGCACACATGTAACAAGAATAATAATCCTCATGGTGCAGTATTATCAGCGGATTTATTAAAAAACAAAGGTAGACTTACACTTAAAATAACTGCTATATGTATAACAGAGTGGGGTCACTCACGGGTAGAATGCTGTAGAATCCGGTCTTCCGGTCTTGGTAGGAGAGCTGCCGCTCCAGGTGAGCACACTGAAATAATCAAAGTCCACTCAGGAACCAGTGGGTGGCGGCAATGCACGGGATGTGCAAAAGAAGGAAAACATGGACAGCCGCACTCCAAATTCTTAAAAAATACGTGCCCTTTATTGGGTGAAGGAAAAATGCACTACAGGTATTAGCACACAGTGGGAAAAACAGCTGACACGTTTTGCATTGGATATCAATGCTTAGTCATAGCTACAATGAAATAAAAAGTAACAAATATATATACACACAATGATTTGTACTCAATTTACCCCACCCAGCATCTGATTGGCTCCAGCAATTGCCGGTATTCAAAACACATGCGGGGGGGGGGGGGGACTGAGTGAAAAAACACACACAACAACCTTGCATATAAAGTTACAAAGATATATATACATATATATGCAGTATAAAAAAACCGCAATAAATGTTGCCAAAAAAGGTAACATTTTATGCATGAGAATAAAATGACATTAGTGACATAATATATGATGTATACGTGTAGCCCAAAAGAGGATTATGAATATACATGTGGATCTAAAGAATAAAAATGTAAACATCGTGGTGAAAGGGGATAAATAAATTATTACACATATATATGTATGTGTGTGTATATTATGCAGAAAGGATGATAAGGAATATTGATATGTAAGTCTCAATGATGTGAAATACATAAGAAATAACAAAAACCTATATATATTGAAAAAATGAATGGGTAAATTCTTCCGGTCTTGGCCATGACTGGAAGTGGCGTCACCTGGCTCCTCCCGACCCATTGCGTCACTGACACGTGACTTTATAAAAAAAAAATGTTCAACATTTTCAATGTGTCTGTGTAAATCCAGGAAGTGAACAGGCAGCAGCTTCAGCTGCCCACAGTTAAAATGGTTGCAGCCAGGCTCAGTGGAGGAAGATTTCTGCAGAATATTTGGAAAGTTCAGAATCACGGTATATATAAAATAATATGCAAAGTGGTTGGAGCGAAGTCTCAGAATGGCAAAGATGTTTTTAATTCAAACTATGTGAGCAGACTGCAGTTTCTCTTTAAGCACTGGTTTTTGCCTTACTCTGACATTATGTCAACAGACACTGAAGCTATCTCTGCACATAGGTCAGATTTAAAAGCACTTTTATCAGCTGAGGGCAGGGACACACGCAATGAGAAAGCTTGGGGTTACCCTTTGATGTGTACGGGTGACCCTGCGCCCTCTGACGCGTCACAGGAAACCAGCGTTGCGCAAGAGGGGCGGGGTCACACATCATTGGGTAACCCCTGGCTTTCTCCTTGTGTCAGAGAGGGGGTGGGGTCACCCATGCACGTGACGTGTGACCCCGCCCTCGGCTATAAAAGAGCTGTCAACCCAGCAGAGCGTCATTCGACCAGGCGCCTCCTATGAGGTAGTATCATTTGTAGCAGCATTCTTTTTTTTTCGTATCGCTCGTGAGTGGACTACATCATTTGAACCTCTTTTTTATTTAGTTTTTTCTTATTTTTAATAAAGGTCTCCTGTGGTTTTTAACATTTTGACACTTTTTTTTGTGAAATGGTAGGGGTACAATGTGCCGCGTTATCAATTCACATAGGGGGGCCGGGATCTGGAGTTCCCCTTTGTTAAAGGGGGCTTCCAGATTCCGATAAGCCTCCCGCCCACAGACCCCCACAACCACCGGGCAAGAGTTGTGGAGATGGAAACAAAAAGCAAAATAATTCCGCGCTGTCTGTAAGTGGTGAGCAGCTACAAAACCAATAGACAAGTGGATAAAAAACATACAAAACATATAAATGTAGCGCTAAAGTGCAACCAATAATGAATACACTAAATTAATGGTATATACATATAAATCTGTGAATACGTGTATAAATTATATGTGCAAACACAGGGCCAGATCCACAGCCCGGCAGCGCAACGTAACTTTTTAGATTTAAGTTACACTCCCGCAAATTTCCTAAGTTAGGTACCGATCCACAAAACACTTACCTGGAAATTTGCGGCGGTGTAACTCAAATCCGTCCGGCGCAAGGCGGGCCAATTCAAATGGGGCGAGTCCCATTTAAATTAGGCGCGCTCCCGCGCCGGACGTACTGCGCATGCTCCCGACACTTTTTTCCCGACGTGCATTTCGCGAAGTGATGTCATTTTTTGAACGGCGCGTAGGGTATTTCCGTATTCCCGTGCGGCTTACGCAAACAACGTAAAATTTTAAAATTCGACGTGGGAAGGACGGCCATACTTTACACAGCAGAACGCCTGCTGTGTTAAAGTAGGGCTGCCTCACAAAAGTGTAACTAAGCGACGGGAAACTAACGTAGTGGCGACGTAGCGAACGCGAAAAAGCTTTGAGGATCGACGTAACTCCTCATTTGCATACCCGACGCTGGATTACGACGCGAACTCCCCCCAGCGGCGGCCGCGGTACTGCATCCTAAGATCCGGCAGTGTAAAACAATTACACCTGCCGGATCTTAGGAATATCTATGCGTAACTGATTCTGTGAATCAGTCGCATAGATAGAAACAGGGATACGACGGCGTATCAGTAGATACGCCGGCGTATCCCTTTTGTGGATCTGTCCTCAGTCTCTATAAAAAAGGTGATAATCCAAAATATGTATTTGAGTGATAGTCCTCTGATTATTCTAAACGTGAAAACCAAGGAAAGAAGAAGCCGTCACCAACTGAAGAGAGAATTTGGTGACTGTGATACTTTTATTGTTTCACTTTAACTGCTTGCCGACCAGCCGCCGCAGTTATACGGCGGCAGGTCGGCTCTGCTGGGTGAGATCACGTAAATCTACGTCATCTCGCCGAGCAGCCAGAGGCCCCACCGCTCGCCCATGACGCCGACGCGCGTGCCCAGTGGGCGCGATCAAAGCCGGGCACCTGCAATCGCTTGTTACAGAGCGAGAACCTGGGTAAACACACAGCTCCTGGTCCTGTCAGGGGGATAAATGCCTGATTGTCTGTTCATACAATGTATGAACAGCTATCAGTCATTTCCCCAAGTCAGTCCACCCCCCCTTCAGTTAGAACACACCCAGGGAACATACTTAACCCCTTCCTCGCCCCTAGTGTTAACCCCTTCCCTGCCAGTGGCATTTTTATAGTAATCAATGCATTTTTATAGCACTGATCGCTATAAAAATGCCAATGGTCGCAAAAATGTGTCAAAAGTGTTCGATGTGTCCGCCATAATGTCGCAGTACCAATAAAAATCACTGATCTCCGCCATTATTAGTAAAAAAAAAATATTAATAAAAATGCCATAAAACTATCCCCTATTTTGTAAATGCTATAACTTTTGTGCAAACCAATCAATAAACGCTTATTGCGATTTTTTTATGAAACATATGTAGAAGAATACGTATTGGCCTAAACCGAGGAAAAAAAATGTTTTTATATATTTTTGGTGGATATTTATTATAGCAAAAAGTAAAAAATATATATTTTTTTCAAAATTGTCGCACGATTTTTGTTTATAGCACAACAACTAAAAACCGCAGAGGCAATCAAATACCAGCAAAAGAAAGCTCTATGTGTGGGGAAAAAAAGGACGCCAATTTTGTTTGGGAGCCATGTCGCATGACCGCGCAATTGTCAGTTAAAGCGATGCAGTGCCAAATCGCAAAAAGTGGCCTGGTATTTGACCAGCAATATGGTCCGGGGCTTAAGTGGTTAAGCATTATTAAAATCACTGCTCCCGAAAAAACTTCAATTTTTAAAACTTTTTTTGCATTGATGCATGTCCCCTGGGGCAGGACCCAGGCCCAAAACACTTTTTATGACAATAACTTGCATATTAACCTTTTAAATTGAAACTTTAGATTTCGCCCATAGACTTTTAAAAGGTGTTCTGCGGCTTTTCGAATTTGCTGCAAACACCTCAAATTTTTGGCTATTTGGCGAACGGACTAAATGCTAACTCATGTTCGACTCGAACATAAAGCTCATCCCTACTGAATATACATAAAGTTTCTGTGAACAGCACAACAACCCAACAAAATGGATACAAAATCCAAACCAGATGGTATCGCACCCCCACTGTTATTCACAAATACTGCACGGACCTTCCAGATACGTGTTGGAGATTCCAATGTGAAAGTGGGTCTCTCCTACACATACAGTGGAGTTGCCCTACCATCCAAAAGTTCTGGTCAGATGTTCACCGCATCAATGCTATTGTTACTACTTGTACACTCGATTTCACTCCGGCTCAATTTCTGTTACACTACTCAACGTCAGAAAATCAGGGACAATATGAGCTTCTTTCTGTTTTTATAAGCTAACCCACAGAGGGCTTTAATAGTTATTTGCGGGTCCATGAGAAGACCCTTGGATCCAGGTGGAGAGTGTGTAAAACTGGGGATAATTGCTGAAGGATTTAAACATTATGCTGCTTTTGACATACCCTGCCTAATAGTGAGGTCCATCGAGATAGGCAAGGATCCACCTGATTGGGTCACACAGGTGTGTGATTTGTTTTTCACTGGGAATGGAAGATTTTCTGCGTTGATCTACAGGTCCAGTTTTTTATATTTTTTATATTGCATTGTAAAAGTGTGAAGCATTATACTGATTTTGGACTTTATATGGATACTATATTTAATATGCATGATCTAAGTACAAAGACACTTTTTATAGTTTATAAAATGTATATTTATTTCCTATTTAATTTATGCACATTTTGTTTTTATTTTGTCATTATCAGATATATTGATTTTAACAAAGTGATGAACTTATACTTACTGATTGTTTGCATTACCATGTTTTAGTGATTCTCAGAGGAGTTTAGTAGCTCTTGCTATATAAGTATTAGTATTTGTCATGATTCTAGTAGCTCAGGGGTACATATTTTAATAAATGTCTTATTATTATTTATTTGTATTGCCTGGATTGATCCGTTGCCTGTTTGTTGACCATGTCTTTGCCTGCCACCTGAACTGACCCATCAGCCCCCCCTTCTACTGACTACTTCCCTGCAAGACACCAGCTACCGCCATTCCCTATGAACAAATGTCCTCTTGGAACCATGGGGACACTATCTTCTACCCCCTGCATTTTTGGGCCAGGGAACAGGACATTATGGGGGCATCCATGTACTAGTAGGCTAGGCTTGGTTGGCTTACAGGAATGTGGATTGCTATAAGTGATGCTACACTAAGATATATTCCTTGACCACTAATATAAAGGCGACCATTACAGTAAATTGGTTTTGATTCCATGTTTTTAATTGTGCAATACACTAGATAAAATGTCTGTTACATAATCAGTCCAAACATTGAAAAAATATCACCATACTCAGAAGGAGTAACAGAGCATATTTTGGGGTGTGATTCTAAGTATTCCCATGCTGTATGAGAACTGATCAATTTTCAAATACGGTATATACCATAATTTGTAGACCCTTTCACACAGGCAAAATTATATACACAGATTTAGGGTTTGTTTTAGCAAAGAAATGTAGAATACATTTTGTCCTGCATTTATGAAGAAAGATTATGTATTTGCAAAGTTTTATAACCGAAAAAAAAAATCCCAAATTTTCTGTCTTTTTTCCAATAGATAGTAACAAAGTAAAAACCTAGTGGTAATTAAATACCGCCAAAAGAAATCTCTATCTTTCTCAAATGATATAAAATTAATTTGGGTACAGTGTTGCACGACTGAGTAATTTTCATTCAAAGTGTGACAGCGCTGAAATCTTCCCTGGGCAGAAGGAGGTGAAACAGTCAGATCTTGAAGTGGTTAATAACTTCAGTTAGCCAATAAAGAGTATAATTTAAACTCTAAAGTTTCTGTATGAACAAATGTCTAACATGGTACAAATCTCTACTACTGCCATTCTGGGCTCTGTCCCTTAATCACATGCAACAGCACTGTCATTCTCATTCACAATCTGGACACTTCTTGCATTGATTACTGCAATTCACTTCTTTTTGGTCTTCCCTCCAAGTCCCTCCATAAACTGCAACTGTTTCAGAACTCTGCTGCTTGCATTATGACTAGGAGCCACTCCTTTAAGCACATCACTCCTGTCCTTTAGCACCTTGACTAGCTTCCAGTCACATATTGTATTGATTTCAAGATTTACCTTTAACCTCCCTGGTGGTATGATTATGTTAGGTTTTTTATGCTGAAAGCGGTACAATATGTTTTGTACAATATGTTTTGTACAATACAGCGTTTTATATTGTAGGCCTGTAATTCCTAGAAATAACTCACTTAAATCTGTCCAAACCAGAGACTAGTACACATCCCGGGAATGAAAAAGTTTGAAACACGAAATCATGAATTATATTATAATAAATAACTATAAATAATTATAACAAATAATAATAATAATAATAATAATAATAATAATAATAATAATAATAACAATTATTCAATAATGTAATCAAATCAAAAACACTGACATTTGCTCAGTTGCAGAATTGTCGCTGCCATTACTTAAAGGGTTTGATGACAAATTTCCCCACAAATCACTAACACTCAATTCTAATTTATTATTGCAGTTCTGACATGCAGAGACACTTTTTGGTTGCTATGGACAATCTACAGTTTCCAGGCAGAAAGAACAGTATTTAATATATAAAAGTGCATGCAGGGCACTGGACAGACCACTATGGACAAAGGGGGTGTGTAATTATTTTATACAGTACTGTAATCTGTACTGTGTTTTTATTTTTTTTAATTTGGCGCCGATCTCTGCCCCCGTGCGTTGTAACGTCGCAGGGAACGAAGCTCGTCCGCACTCGGGCACTGTGTGAATCGAGCAAGGAGACAGCTCACTCACACAGTGGGTAAACATTGCAGGATCCAGGAGACAAGGTAAATAAACTCTGCCTGGATACTGTGATGCAATGCCGAGTCTGGCTCGGACATACCGCTAATGGTACTGAAATGTCACCCTGAGCCAGACCCGGGATTACCGCCAGGGAGGTTAACCACTTAAAGACCACCTACCATACACATACTGCGACAAGGCGGCTCTATTGCGCAAAAACACATACCTGTATGTGATTTTTTTAAATGGCCACTGGGGGCACGCGTGCGCTGCCGAAACAGTGGTCAAGTGCTGATTGGCCACAGAGGGATCACTCCCCACAGGGAGACAGAATGGCAGCCTGCCAATGTAAATAAGTAGATTTCCGTGCTATCAGACATGGACACTGTGATGCACTGTTACTGCTAATCGGGAACACAGTTAACCCTTTGATGCCAGTGCCATTAGTACATTGTCAGTGCATATTATTTAGCACTGATTACTTAATAATGTTGCTGGTCCCCAAAAAAGTGTAATAAAATGTCAGCTAGGTGTCACATCTGTCCACATCAATGTCGCAGTCCTGCTGATCATTGCCATTACAAGTAAAAAATAAATAAATAAATACAAATGCCATATATATACCCCCTATTTTGTAGATGCACATTTGTGCAAACCAGTCAATATGCTGTACGTTTATTGGGATTTTTTTTAACCAAAATTATGTAGCAGAATACATGTTGGCCTAAATTGATGAAGAAATTAGATTTTTTACATTATTACATTATTTTCTTGTCAAATTTGTTTATGATTTTTTAAATATAACAAAGATTGACAAATAAAGACCAGTTAGCCTAACATCAATAGTATGCAAGCTCTTGGAGGGGATGATAAGGGACTATATACAATATTTTAGTAATGAAAACAGTATCATTAGCAGTAATCAGCATGGATTCATGAAGAATCGTTCTTGCCAAACCAATCTATTAACCTTCTATGAGGAGGTGAGTTGCCATCTAGATAAAGGAAGGCCCGTAGATGTGGACGATACTAAGCTAAGCAGGGCAATAACTTCTCCACAGGATGTGGAAACCTTGCAAGAAGATCTGAACAAATTAATGGGGTGGGCAATTTCATGGCAAATGAGGTTTAATGTAGAAAAATGTAAAATAATGCATTTGGGTGGTAAAAATATGAATGCAATCCATACACTAGGGGGAGAACCTCTGGGGCAATCTAGGATGGAAAAGGATCTGGGGTCCTAGTAGACGATAGGCTCTGTAATGGCATGCAATGCCAAACTGCTGCTAGCAAAGCAAACAGAATATTGGCATGCATTATAAAAGAGATTAACTCCAGGGATAAAGCAATAATTCTCCCACTGCAAGACTCTGGTCCGGTCACACCTGGAGTATGCTGTCCAGTTCTGGGCACCAGCACTCAGGAAGGATTTACTGGAAATGGAGTGAGTACAAAGAAGGGCAACAAAAGGGTCTGGAGGACATTAGTTATGAAGAAAGGTTGCGAGCACTTCAATTATCTTCTCTGGAGAAGAGATGCTTGAGAGGGGATATGATTAAAATTTACAAATACCATACTGGTCACCCCACAATAGGGATAAAACTATTTCCCAGAAGGGAGTTTAACCACTTCAGCTCTGGACCATTTGGCTGCCCAAATACCAGAGCACCTTTTGTGATTTGGCACTGCATCACTTTAACTGACAATTGTGTGGTTGTGCGACGTGGCGCCCAAACAAAATTGACGTCCTTTTTTCTCCACAAATAGAGCTTTCTTTTGGTGGTATTTGATCACCTCTGCGTTTTTTATTTGTTGTGCTATAAAAAAGAAAACAGCGACAACTTTTTGCCAAAATAAATATCCCCCAAAAATATATATAAAAAACATTTTTTTGCTCAGTTTAGGCCGATATGTATATGTCTACATATTTTTGGTTAAAAAAATCGCTATAAGCATTTATTGACTGTTTTGCGCAAAAGTTATAGCGTCTACAAAATAGGGCATAGTTTTATGGCATTTATATTAATATTTTTTTTACTAGTAATGGCGGCGATCAGTGATTTTTATCGTGACTGTGACATCATGGCAGACACATCGGACACTTCTGATGCCATTTTGGGACCATTGTCATTTATACAGCAATCAGTGCTATAAAAATACATTGATTACTGTGTAAGTGACACTGGCAGTCAAGGGGTTAACCAATAGGGGGCACTGAAGGGCTTAAGTGTATCCTAGGGATGTGTTCTAACTGTAGGGGGGATGGGCTACGTCACTAGGCAGAACGGGGAAATGCTTGTTTACATTAGCATTTCCCCGTTCTTCCTCTCCGTGAGGCGATCGCAATATGCACTTGAAAGTGCACTTGTAATTGCAGTCACTGTAAATCGCTGTAGATTTGAGGGGAAGCTCTGAAATTAGGGGAAGCACTGCTGATTTTATCATCCAATCATATGCAAGCAAAAGTGCTGTTTTTTATTTACCTTGTAGGTCCCCCTCAGATCTACAGAGACTGCACTTCCAAGTGCACTTTCAGTGCACTTTCAAATGTACTTGTAGTGCAAAGTGGATTTTTCTTTCATAAATAACCCCCAATGTGTATATAAGTACCACACAATATTAAAAGAAAGGTAGAAAACAAAAAAATAGGAGTAGATAGAGAAAAGAGGGTATCAAAAAGAGGGAAGGGAATGAAGGGGGGTTTACAAGTGCTGATGCAATCTCAAATGAATAGAAAGTATAGTCACGGTGAATAAAGTAAAATTACCAAGGCAATAATACATTTTTTTTTTTTTTTTTTATTGGATATGTTTTATAGCTGCATGACTATATACTTTGGCAGATTGGCATGGCTGGGCATATGGCCGTATGAGTACATCCCCATTGAGACAAGGCATTGTGGGCACACGGCCTCCGCAAGCTTTGTGAGTGTGACCGTGGGTCCCGTAGACTCAATGTCGGTTGGGAGTCTTGCGATCGTCTCACAGAGAGGAAGAACGAGGAAATGCTGATGTAAACAAGCCTTTCCCCGTTATGCCTAGTGACAGGACACTTTTTCTTCTCTTTGTTTCACTATTTCCGTTCCTTGCCTCCCCCTTTGTTTCACCTCCTTAGCCCTTTCCCTTCTCTCTTTCCCCCTTCTTTTTTCTCCTTTCCCTTCCCTCTCCCCCATTCTTCCTTCCCTCTCTTTCCTTTTTTCTTTACCCATACACCCTTAAATTGCTGCTTACCATGTGTTATATATTATATATAAATTTTAGTACCGTCACACAACCTCCAGTGTCCGCCCCCGGGGGGAACACCCCTTTGGGTGTCCCATAATTGCTGCATACAGTCCATCAGGCTTATCTAGGTGAGTCATGATTTCTTGTTCGTATTGTGCTCCTCAAATAATGCTATAATGAAGCATGTTTTGATTATATGATATATCATTCCAGATGTTAAAGCTAGACATGCCTCCTGAAGAAGTGACTTGGTCACGAAACATGTCGAGGGAATGTCACTAGCCACAGCCAAACTGCGCTCTACATATCTGTGGAGTCTGTAACAATTTTAATTCTGGTGTCTAGTCACGTCTGTGGCAGACTATTGTTTATCTTTGTAAATTTGTGTTAATATATTTTTTTGTAATAAATTGTTACATTTTATAAACGTATTGTCTCGTATCTGGGTGCCGCAACAGTCCAATCACTACTGGCAATCAGGGTCTTATGTTGCAGTGATCCTAACGCATCTCCTTCCTCCTTTCCAATTTCATAATTTAGGATGATGGCACCCCCCCCCAATTCTCGTTTTAATGTGGAGGCAATCCATTTCTATCTATCCCTATTTTGTAGACGCTATAACTTTTGCACAAACCACTCAATAAACAAACACTTATTGTGATTTTTTACCAAAAATATGTAGAAGAATACGTATCGGCCTAAACTAAGGAAAAAAAATATATATATATATATATATTTTTTTTTTTTGAGGATATTTATTATAGCAACAAGTTAAAAATATTGTTTTTTTTAATGATAGATTCTAAAATTGTAGCTTTGTCTCAAAAACAAAAACAGGCCAATTCTGACATTTCTCTCCTACATGTATAAATCATATTTTTTTTGCTAGAAAATTACATAGAACCCCCAAATGTTATATATGTTTTTTTTTTTAGGAGACCCTAGAGAATAAAATGGTGGTAATTTTTATCTCGCACGATATTTGCAAAACAATTTTTCAAATGTTTCATGCAAAAAAAAAAAACAGTAGTTAGCCTAATTTGTTTGCATAATATAAAATATGATGTTACTCTGAGTAAATAGATATCTAACATGTCACGCTTCAAGTTAGCACAAAATGTGGGACTTAAAAATCCTCATAGGCGATGCTTTAATTTTTTTACTGGTTACAAGTTTTGAGTTACAGAGGAGGTCTATGACTAGAATTATTGCTCTCACTCTAATGCCCTGTACACACTATCGGTTCGTCTGATAAAAACGGTCCGATGGACCGTTTTAATCGGACAAACTGATCGTGTGTGGGCCCCACCGTTTTTTCCCATCGGTGAAAAAAATAGAACCTGTTTTAAAATGTTCTGATGGTTAAAAAACCGATAGAAAAAAACGATCGTCTTTAGGGAAATCCATCGGTCAAAAATCCATGCATGCTCAGAATCAAGTAGAAGCATGCTCGGAAGCATTGAACTTCATTTTTCTCTGCACTTCATTGTGTTTTACATCACCGCGATGGACACGATCGGATTTTTAACTGATGGTGTGTAGGCAAGACTGATGAAAGTCAGCTTCGTCAGATATCTGATGAAAAAATCCATCGGTCCGTTTTCATCGGATGAACCGATCATGTGTACGTGGCATAACATTTGTGGCGTTATCTCACATGTGTAGTTTGAACACCGTTTACATATGTGGGCACGACTTACGTATGCGTTCGCTTCTGCATGCAAGCACACGAAAGGTAGGGGCACGTAATTTTTTTTTAGTGTTAATTTTACTGTTATTTTTCTACTTTGACACCTTCTTTTAAGAAATCCATTTTGATAACCTTTATTCCTATTACAAGGAATGTAAACATCCCTTGTAATAGGAATAAGCATGACAGGTCCTCTTTACAGTGAGATATGGGGTCAATAATCTCTAGGCTGGAAAGCCAGAAAAAAAAAAAGATCTCAGCTTCCCAGCCAAGGCAGCAAAATTGTTTCAAGTGCAGGGGCCAGACGTGACATTGTAACATCGTGCCTGTCCTCCGAACCATCATAGAGACTCTGGGGACCATCTGGTCTGCCAGAAATCTCTATCGTCAGCATCAGGCACCAGCGGTTCCCTTCTCCATATCACCAATGGCAGGGGTGAGTCCGTGGATGCACCGGAGGGCAGCGGGAGGGGGGACATCCCCTCTCGCCTCCTGTAAGAATGATCAAGCGGCTGAACAACCACTATGATCATTCTTATGTTGTAGGGAATCGCCGGCGCTAAAAGAACATATCTTAATGATTGCTGTAGCTGCAGGCATTATTCAGATATCACCGCCCAAACCCAACATCGTCATATGACGTGAGGTGGACAGGAAGCAGTTAATCTAAAAACTCCTTTAATCAATTGACGACTGTATACTGTAAAGTAGCTCTGCCTAGTACCTATTAGGTGAGCCTGCACTTACGTGTCTGAGGCGTGCGCAGGTGGCGACCCACCCACGTTGTAATTAGACACAATGGCAGCTAATCTGTGGGTACGGCGGATTCGATGTCTGCAGGCGCGCGCAGGTGCTTCGTTACACAGGTAAAACAGCTGTCTGCCTATGTAAACAAGGCAGATCACCGTTCTGTCAGTACAGAAGGCATGGTTCCTGTGCCTCTGCTATGCTGTTTTATTTTTCTAAATTGTCAGCCTTATTTTGTTAGAGCACACAAAAAAAAAAAAAAAACGCAGAGGTGCAGAAAAAATTACAGATATTTTGTTTAGGTACATCTTTGAACAACCGCACAATTGTCAGTTAAAGTAAGGCAATGCCGTTTCACAAAAAATGGCCTGGTCATGAAGGGGTAAATCTTCCAGGGGTCAAGTGGTTTAAAGAGCTCATCTTCTCACTAAAGCTTTGAATGGCACATGGAAGCTCAAATTACCAAAATTGTAAGTGGATTTAGTTGTTCACTTTAGTTTAGAAAAGCACTACATTATGTGCTCATATGCAATAAGTAGAATGGTAAATATCACAAATAATGTATTTATATTGCTTGTTATTTGCAGATCTACAAACATAAATTGTTCCACAACATTTGGTAAGTGGTAATTTAAGGATAATCTGGCATGGCTAGGTGGTGTGGCTTGGAAACTTTTCACAAGTGCTGACAAAATGTTTTGTAGAATGTCACCTGATGATATAACTACTTCTTCCCAATATAATAATAATAATAATAATAATAATAATAATAATAATAATGTTAATTATAACAAATGCCATATAAATACCATCTAGATTAATATTGGTTCATCAGATCTTTTGGCAATCCCTATGTATTCCTCAAGAACCCCAAAACAGCAGTTGTCATTCTATAAGTTGCTCTAAGCTGTTGCTTTGGTAAACCAACATCAATCCAAAACTTGACATCCTCTAGGTCAGGGATATGCAATTAGCGGACCTCCAGCTGTTGCAAAACTACAAGTTCCATCATGCCTCTGCCTCTGGGTGTCATGCTTGTGGCTGTCAGTCTTGCTATGCCTCATGGGACTTGTAGTTCTGCAACAGCTGGAGGTCCGCTAATTGCATATCCCTGCTCTAGGTATTCATTGGGAACCCACAAAGTCCCTGTCATTATGAAACACCAATTGGCTTTGTATTGGTTGTTTTAAGCTGTTGCTTTTTTAAGCCAGAACTAATATTGATTCCATAACATTTGGTAAATTGTAATTTAAGGATAATCTGTGCTTTGGCTTGGAAACCTTTCATAAGTACTGACAGAATGTCATGTGAAATGTCACCTGATGACATAACCATCTTCCTACAATATAAATACCATCTCATTTAGCATTGGTTGATCAGATCTTGTGGTAATCTCTCAGTATTCCTCAAGAACTCACAAACCCATTGCCATCATGAAAACAGCAATTGTCTTTCTATTGGTTGCTCTAAGCTGTTGCTTTGGTAAGCAAAAATGAATCTAAAATATTTCTACTAAGAATAACTTTTAACAATTAAGTTTAATGTGATGTTATCCAAATGCCAAATTTTATAATTGATTTTAGAAATGAATGTATTGCGTAAGTGGTCTTAGTTATTCAACTAAATATTTTACTGTAATTTAATATGTACTGATTTTACCTTTTAACAATTATGTTCTAGTTTTAAATTATTGGAATGTCAGAGCTCATATCTTTTTTTTGTGTGAAATGTGTCTATTGAATTTTAACAATTAGCATACATAAGTACATATGTTGACAGCACAAGAAAAGATCACATATATGTTAACAATATTGAGTTGTAGTTTCAACATAAACTAAAAGTACTTTAACTAAAACAATTTTAGCATGGATCTAACTACTCAAAAGATTATGTCATACATTGTATAAAAAAGGGTAAAACCAACTTAGACCAGGTTAATATAAGATGACCTTATTAAAAAAAAAAATACGTCTTAATTATTATCAAGAGTATAGTTAAAAAAAAAAATGTATTATAGAATCTAAAATCTTATACTACATATTGGAACTATGTACAATTGGTAAAATGATAACCAAGGAAATACAATTTCTGCTACCTATATAAAGAGTAAATTGAAAGAGGCGAGAGAGAATTGGGGGAAAAGTAGAAGAGAGAAGATAAAAGAAAAAGTAGTCTTAGGTAGGAGAAAAAATAGATGGGGAAGAAAGAAATGAGAGGTAGTAGGGGTCCCCGGGGAGCACATATCTTTTTATGATGATCTTCATAACAGTATTGTTTTACATTTCTCATTTGTGTAAAAATATTATTTTAGATTGGTTGGTTTATTCTATCTAGATAATTCATTAGTAAACTCTCAAAACTCAGTGCTCTACTATTTGTGAGGCATATCATATATTGAAAATATTAAAACTGGTAAATTTAATTGGTAACTACACATACATTTTGATGCATCTACCCCTATTCCAGTTAAAGGTTGTAGAAATCACTGACATTGAGTGCAGATCAGAGATGTCTTTGCATTCTGTTATAGTTTACTGCAAGTGACATCATTTTCATTAAACTGGTTGTTGGATATGTCACATTCCTGTAAAATGCAATTCATGGATTGGCACCTAAAACTGTAAAGAGCCTACATGCAATGCTAGTGACAAGTTCTTAGTCCCCGATTGACGTTTTTGATAACAGCTTCCATGGTTTGGGTCCTCTTTAAATGTGTTTTTGCATTGTACATATTGTGTCAATACTAAAATGCAGATGGGGGACATTAAAAAATCATTCACCTCAAGGACAACATTTGATGTAAGTGTCTTAACTTGCATTTTAATGTAAGAGAAATGCCCTGATAAGATGTTGCTTGATTACACGTTGATATAACATTATCAAACAGTTCAACACAGTGCTGGACAAAGTCACCACAGTGCCCCACATTCAAACACTGTCCATATACAACCTCCTATTTATTATGACTAGATAGATAGATACAGTATCTTACAAAAGTGAGTACACCCCTCACATTTTTGTAAATATTTTATTCTATCTTCTCATGTGACAACACTGAAGAAATTACACTTTGCTACACTGTAAAGTAAATTTGCTGTCCCCTCAAAATAACTCAACACACAGCCATTAATGTCTAAAACGCTGGCAACAAAAGTGAGGCTTCCTTCTGGGATGACTTGATGCAGTGTGCGGTGTACGGTCTGAGCACCTACAGGCTCACCCCCACACCTTCAACCTCTGCAGCAATGCCAGTGGTTTAGACATTAATGGTTGAGTTATTTTGAGAGGAAAGCATATTTACACTCAAAATGCAGTGTTTTATGCAATCTGTACACTCACTACTTTACATTGTAGCAAAGTGTCATTTCTTCAGTGTTGTAACATGAAAAGATATAATAAAATATTTACAAACATTTGAGGGGTGTACTCACTTTTGTGAGATACTGTAGATACATAGCGGAAAAAGGAGGAATTTTTTTGGGGGGACTTTAAATGAGCCAGTAAGTGGATAGGTTCATCTGCCTCCATCCCTATTATATGCAAAAACATCAAAGGGAATAGATAGATAGATACTGTAGATAGATATATACTGTAGATAGATAGATAGATAGATAGATAGATAGATAGATAGATAGATAGATAGATAGATAGATAGATAGATAGATAGAATATGACAAGTCGCCTTTGCTACCATGAACTCGCTCATAATACCCTACTAGGGTTGAACAATGAACATTCCTTTTAGAATAAATGATGCCAAAGGGAAATGGGAGAAGCCTTTTGCATATCTCAGTGTCTATTAGACACAAATGAATGTGTTTGCTATGCTACAACGTTTGGTCATTGCAAACCAGGATCACATTTGGGGAATCATGAAGAATGATTTCCATGCCTCACCTTTACTCGACAGGAGGAGCCACCAGATTAAAATCTCATACATGAGCCCCTAAATTTCATAAAGCCATTGTACAGATTGTACATCAGCCTTCACAAATGGCTTATCTACCCCAGGTGCCAGATAAGAGAGCATTACAGCAATTCCTATCTAGCCTATTGATGTTAAGTAAATAGTAATAATAATATACATTATACACAATCATTTGTTAACTTTGCAAATCTTTTGGGGGTTCTGCTTCACAATTATTTAAAAGGTAAGGCCCAGATTCTCAAAGGAGATACAACGGTGTATCTAGAGATACGCCGTCGTATCTCTGAGTCTGAGCCATCGTATCAATGCGCCTGATTCTTAGAATCAGTTACGCATAGATTTGTATTAGATCCGACCGGCGTAAGTCTCTTACGCTGTCGGATCTTAACTGCATATTTACGCTGGCCGCCAGGGGCGTGTACAACGTACGCCCGGCCGACACAGTACAGATACGCCGTTTACGTTAGGTTTTTTCCGGCGTAAAGTTACCCTTGCTATATGAGGCATACATGCGGCGCACCAATGTTAAGTATGAACGTCGTTCCCGCGTCAAATTTTGAAAATTTTACGCCGTTTGCGTAAGTCGTCGTAATTTACGTTCACGTCAAAACCAATACATCCTTGCGGCTTATTTGGAGCAATGCACACTGGGTCACATAACATTTACACAAAACACGCCCCCCTGTTCCACATTTGAATTTGGCGGGCTTACGTTGGCCTATTTACGATACGCTGCCGCAACTTACGGAGCAAGTGCTTTGAGAATACTGCACTTGCCCGTCTAAGTTGCGGAGGCGTAACGTAAATAGGATACATTATGCCCGCTCAAAGTGTTTTAATAGTATCTATGAGGGATTGTGCTTCACAATAAATTGAAAACGTAATGTTTTTTAGGAATTCCTGTTTTCCAGTGCAAATTCATTTGAAAACTTAGATCACAAATAGGGAAACATATTGTATTTGGCATACTGCATTTAAGACTAAGATATCTTCAGAAGCAAACAGCATGCAGTAATAATAAATTGCTTTTGTTTATAATTTACCATAAAGCCCGATTGAACCTTCCTGTTTAATTATGTGAACAAAGTTAGGGTGCATAAAAAATGCAATTGTGTAAAGCTTGTGTTTTTAAAGCACCTCCATATACAGTCTGTCCCCCATCAGTGGTAAGCAGAGAAGGTTGGTACAAGAGCAGCAGTCTCTCTGAAGAGGTCCCTGTGAATCAGTTAGATCTCTCCAATTAGCAGGAAGTGTGAGCTTTCCTAATTGCCGAGCTTTAGCTCAGGCTCACAGGGGGCATGGCACAATGCTACACAAAGATTCACAAAGTGCATAAGTTCTTCCATGCAGACTGCTGAGGGACAGGCTGTTTTTAAGATGTAGCAGCTTTACAAACAAAAAGAACAGTAAGACTTGCACACTTATTGTTTTATTGCATATTAAATGAGCTTACATAATTTAGTAGGAGGATTTAATTGGGCTCTAAATTAACAATAACAATAGAAACGTAAAACAGCAATAATAATAATAATGACAATGACATCATCCTTATCCTCATCATTATCTATTTGTTTTGCAGACATTCCTGCTGCTTCTAAAACTCATGGAAAACGTCCTCGCCCTGCTCAAAGTCCCATTTCATCTGACTGCATAGTAAACTTACTTAAGGTATGTCAGACTAAGATCGTATAAGAAATGGCTTGGTGAAGAATTGAATGGGCTGTTGCTCATTTCCTACCTGGTGTGTAAAAGAATACAAATTATTATTTCTTCACCTTAGTAGTAATATCCCAATACACTGTCAATTATTTCAACAATAACAGATGTTTTTTTTTATTTTTATTTTTTATAGCAAGTACATGTAAACAGTACAATTAAATACATCTTGCCCGTTTGATAATGCAAAAATGAAGATAACACACAAAGATATCTGTGTTAAGAGCTACAGTTAATTATCAATAGTTCTATTAACCATTTCAGCCCCTGCTCAATGACCAGGCCATTTTTTACGATACACCACTGTGTCACTTTAACTGTACCCAAACAAAATTTTTTTTTTGCACTACAAAAAAGAAAAAACTTTTTGCTATATAAAATATCCCCAATTTGTTTAATTTGTTTAAAAAAAAGCAATTTGTTTCCTCAGTTTAGGTCGATATGTATTCTTCTACATAATTTTGGTAATACCAATCACAATAAGCATATATTGATTGGTTTGTGCAAAAGTTATAGCATCTACAAAATAGGGGAACGATTTATGGCATTTTTATTATTATTTTTTTTACTAGTAATGGCAGTGATCAGTGATTTCTATCGGGACTGCGACATTATGGCAGACAGATCGGACACTTTTGACACATTTTTGGGACCATTGACAATTATACAGCGATCAGTGCTATAAAAATGCACTGGTACTGTGCAAATGTCACTGGCAGGGAAGGGGTTAACACTAGAGGGTGATCAAGGGGTTAACTATGTTCCCTTGTGTGTGTTCTAACTGTAGGGGGATTGGATTGACTAGAGGAGATAACAGATCGTTGTTCCTAGCTAGTAGGAACACACGATATGTCTCTCCTCTCCTCATAGAACAGGGATTTGTGTGTTTACACACACACATTCCTGTTCTGGCTCTCGTGCCCATGACCATGCGCATTGGCACCCCCTGCTATCCCCGCTTAAAGGGCCAACATACAGCTACAACGGTTTGCCGAAACATGCTGACCTGCCACAGTATAATGACGGCAGCTTGTCTGCAGTTCACAATCAATAAATCTTTATGAGAAAAGAATCACTTGTTGATTGACTTCCTGTCCCAGTTCAACTTTTAGGATTCAGCTGCTTAAAGTCCAACTTCATACACTTTTTAAACAGTTACCCAACAAGAGTTTAAAACATTAAAATAAATCAGCTCTAGCTGCAATACCTCCTTATCTAGTGCAGCCCCCCCCCCCCTGCAGGATATCTCAGCCTTGTGCATTAAATGACAATCAGGTAATTAACCTGGAAGACCAAAGATAACCAGTTATATATACAGTCAATAAATCTTTATGAGAAAAGAATCACTTCCTGTCTCAGTTCAACTTTTAGGATTCAGCTGCTTTAAAGTCCAACTTCACACACTTTTTAAACAGTTACCCAACAAGAGTTTAAAAAAATAAAAATAAATCAGCTCTAGCTGTCTATCCTGTCTCACACAGTACACTTACGCGTACACACAATCGGATTTTCCGATGGAAAAAGTCAGATGGACTTGTTTCATCGGAAAATTCCAATTGTGTGGGCCCCATCTGAGTTTTTTCCATCGGAAAAAAAATCCAATGGGAAATTCCGATTGTCTGTGTGGAAAAATCCATGCATGCTCAGAATCAAGTCGACGCATGCTCGGAAGCATTGAACTTAATTTTTCTCGGCTCATCGTAGTGTTTTAAGTCACCGCGTTTTGGATGGTCGGGAATATAGTCTGACAGTGTGTAGGCATGCGGTCTGGTACAGCTCAGGAGGGGGGGGCGCTCGCTCATCCCCGCCCCCATTCCTGTCCGGGCCAGACTGCATGCTTGGGATGAGGGCTTGGTTTGGATCTGGGGGGGACCCCTCGCGCCGAATCGGCGCGGGTTTAACCCCTCACGTTCCGGACCAAGCCTAAGAGCCTAATGTAGCCCTGGAGGGGGACCCGCGCCGATTTGAAGTTTGAAATTTGGCGCAGAGTTCCCCTTCATGGCTGAAAACAGCTCGGAGATTCCCGTGTGCCGCGTCACGCAGCGCATTCACGGGTACGCCGCTTGGTATTTACCAAGATTTTCACGGCGTACTGACAAGGCACACGGGAAGCGCCGAAATTTCTCTCTGCGCATGCCCAGTATGCAAATGAACCTCCCGAGGTTCAGGCGCACTGTGCAAGCGTACGGGGATCTGTTTTCAAAAAACACTTTCCCTTTCAATTCGGCCCGCCAAACACTTCAAAACACATGTCACTTCACTTCCCCTGCATCCCCCCACCTCCCCCCTAATAAACTCCCGCCCAAACCCCCGCAATTTACAGTTCAATGTCCTGTGCGCCAGGTCTGTACTGGTGCACAATGCACCCTCTCCTGGGCGCACGGAGCACATTAGTAACTAGGGAAATACACTGCACTAGCAGCGTATTTCTTTAGTAAATCACCAAACGGCTGCTACTCCTGCTTTTACTCCATGAGTCATGGAGTAAAGGCTTGGTAAATCAGCCCCATTGTTTTAGCAGAATGTTAAAACAAAACAAGAGGAAATACTGAGGAAATAATTAATTGTTATTTCTGTTGGTGTTGCCATTAGGAAGTTCCCCTTCCCTTGCTTCATGTCTAGTGATGCTGTTTCAGAAGGACCGGAAGTTAGGGTAGACCTCTCTAATGGAGGCCTGGATGGTGGTAACTACCTGTCAGGAGTCAAATGTCTTCCCCAAAGAAAAACGTTTGGCTGGATATACACTTTAAAGCTGAACTCTAGTCAGTTATAACATAAGCAAATGGGTAGCCATATAACACATTATTTTAATGTATTTTCAAATACAAACAGTGTAACTATCTGCATTTTGCTTGGTATTAGCTTCTTGCAGCCACTGTACAGAAGGGCTGAAGTGTGAGAGGAAAAATCAGCACAAATCAGCACAAGAAGCCAATCAGTTCAACTTCCGCTTATTCATCTCCCCCCCCCCCCCCCGGTGCCACATTTGGCACCTTTCAGGAAGGGGGGAACGGTTACTTGTTTTTAAGTTTGGCCCCCTCTTCCATCCTCTACTTCTCCTTCCTCCACTGCCAGACCAATTAGAAAGCACAGCTTTCTTCGTGCATGCGCAGTAGGGAACCAGCTGTGAAGCCGAAAGGCTTCACTGCCGGGTTCCCTTACCAAGAATTGTGGCGGCTGCAACCGGGAGCCGATTCGAAAATCAGATGGGGTGACAACTTCGTAGGCTCCCTGGATAGGTAAGTAATCAATGTCCATATATTAAAAGTAAGTAGCTGCAGTATTTGTAGCTGCTGACTTTTAATTTTTTTGTGGGGGGCTGGACCATCTTTTTAACAAGAAGCATGGTGATAGAAAGAGAAAACAACAAACATATGGGTTTACCACTGTGCTGCTTCTCCTTTTACTGTCCAATGTCCAATGATAAAGCGGAGTTCCACTCGTTTATTAAAAGACAGCAGCAAAAAAAGCATAGCTGCTGACCTTTAATAAACCGAAACTTACCTGCCCCACGGTCCAGCAATGCGGCCACCTGGAGGCTCGCTCTTCTCCCCCTCCTCTCCTCGGCGCCGTCATAGAAACTGTGGGTACCTGGCCATGACAGCTTACGGCTACATGGCTAAGGGCACACTGCGAATGCGCTGCACTCTCCTATTGTCCAACCGATCTTCTGGGACCTGAGTTGCGTCCCAGAAGATCGCTGGCAGGGAGGGGCCGCCTAGGGCAAGAGTAGGAGTCATCTAGGCGGCCGAAGAAGGGAAGCAGGAAGTTGGACAGGAAGAGGGTACACCCCCCCCCAAAAAAAATTACATACCAAATGTTGCATGTCAGGGGGCGAGGAGTGCTTAAAGCGGAAGTTCCACTTTTGGGTGGAACTCCGCTTTAAGTTATGCTGGCCATCAGACTGGGGACATCTAGTGGCAAAACCGTACTGTGGGGAAATTTCTGCATTGAAGGTGAATACCACAACAAAAGCTGGTTTTGTTTTTTAATTTTTTTTTCTTTTAATGGGTTATTGATTTTGTCTTGTTATTTTTGGCTGAGGTTGTTTACATGTATAGCATTTTCTGGTCAGGTTATATATAATGAAACTAGGGCATGTGTTTCAGTGACGTGGAACCTCATTGCAAACTGATTTTTCATTTGGCAGAATATAGATCGAAGTGTCAGTATTGTTATATGACTTCCATTATGTCATTCAGCAAAATGCATTAAAATAAATCATTTTATATATTTACAGAGTTCTCTCCCTGACACTCTTATGAGACTCCAGGAAATGTTGTGCTTGTTTTCCGAAGCTGAGGTAAGGTTTTTTCTTTCCGTTACGGCACACTGACCATTGCGAAATTTAATTTCCAAATACACTGCATATTGAATAATAACATTAGTAATAATAATAATAATAATAATAATAATAGTTATCGGTATCATTAGGATTAAGGAAGCATATAACTGGTTCAAGTTATCTTAAACCTGATCTTCAATGAGGAGCTAAGAACTAGTGTACTGTATTTATATACTGTATTTTCTTTTTAATGTGCTCATCCTGGATAAAGTGTATGTCAGGAACTGACTGCTGGACTACAGAACTCTTTTTCCCCCTCCATATGTGTATATTGATTTATTTTCCAGTGAATCTTTCCTGCTTTGCCGGGCCACACACAGGGGTTGCTTTACTAAAACCTGAAAGTGCAAAGTCTGGTGCAGATGTGCATGGTAGCCAATCAGCTTCTAATGCTAGCTTGTTCAACTAAGCTTTGACAACAAAACTTGGAAGCTGATTGGTTTCTATGCAGAGCTGCACCCGATTTTGCACTTTCCAGTTTTTGTTTTCAAAAACCATCTTATTATACCCATTTATATGTGCACAAGCCTCAAGTCTCAATTTTATAATGTGTGCTATTTTATGTACTTCTTAATCATGAATGTTGCTACACGATATAAGAAGCTTTCCTAAACTTTAAAAGGGGAACCTTAAATGATGGAATTAATAACTCAAACACATTGCAAAAAAAAAGCATCTACAATGTAACCCCTCACTTTACTTTATTTTATTTTATTATAGGCAATTATATCTTGAAAGCAAAGTTATGCAGTTGTGCTAATAAACTAAAAGCTGCAATAAGAATAATACTAGGATACTACAAATATTTAGTATTTTCCTTTATTTATGAAAACCTACAAAATATATTTATTTTATTTGGCTATCAAAATGAAACTGCCATTTGTCAAAATAATAATTATTTTAGGGATATAACAATTATTTTGGGAAGTAACTCCATTTACAAATAAGGACAGTTAGCGATTTCTAACAAATCAGATGCATTTGTATGCACTTGCCTTAGCAGCTATTAAGTTGATTGGCTTTAAAAAAAACCTCTCTTTTCAGCCATTCTTGGTCAGGTATAAAAATACACCAATGAATGTGGTAATTTATTAAAAATGATTAAAGGTATTTTAAATGCAACTAGTGTAAATATCTGAACGTTACTTAAGTAATCCCCCTGGGGGATTGGGAGAGACAGTCAGGAGGCCAATGATCGCCTTACATTTATATGTGCTGACAAGGGTTATTCTGACAGAAGGCAAGAGCCCAGATATACTCCATCAGACTGTTATGTCCAATCACAAGCCGGGGGAAGGAAGGTGACAATGTTGCTTAAAGGCAGTAGAGAAAAGTAAAGTTACTAGGCTGGCTTTGCTGTGTAGCAGGGCTGTGTAAACCACAGAACTGGAGGGACAAAAATCCAAATGCAGATACAGTAAGACAGATACAATTTGGGTTTGTTTTACTAAAGACAAATAGGCTGCTTACTTTTCAAAATAATTTTAGCTTACTGAATGGGGTGAAACTATGCTGACTTCCATCATCCAATAATATGCAATCAAAAATACAGTTTTAAGTAGAGCAAAGAGAGGAGATACCACTGACCTGGCGAGTGTAAACCCAGCCATCATGCTACATAATTATAAATATATATATCTATATATATATATATCAATCAGAAGAGGTGTAATATTAAATTTGTCTTTGCTCAATGCTGTGCATTTTTTTTTTATAACATTTGTTTGCTCTAAAAATGATTATGTAAGAATTGTCATTCTGTAACAGAAAACGAAAAATGCAGATTTATATCGCGAGTTCCTCACTGCACTCCACCAACTTCTGGTAAGATGCTTCTGTTATTTCCTCCCTTAAAACTTTTTAAATTTATTTTTTTAAGATTACTGTGCTGGGAAAAGGCAGCAATGGCATTTTATATACTTCACTCAGATAGTTTTCATTTAAAGCAATGTAGCCAGGGCTGCTGTTAGAAATCACAGGGTCCTGTTCAGGCTACCTAACATTTACCACCAGAATATATAAAAACTTTTTTTTTTCACAAAAAATAGACAAAAATTATTATTAGCGGACACAAACACAACATAACGTACACAATTCATGCAAAGCGATAAGACTGTACTGAGTTAATAAATAAAGCTCTATGTGAATGAGGTCTTGGGGCTCGTTCACATGGGCACTGTGACCTGTACAGTTTGAACTTGTGGTTTGTTTATGTAGCTGGAGCTGTCTGGAGCTTTGTGCAAGCCTATGTTATGCTATGGGGCTTGCAGCAGCTGTATAAACACAGCCACAGAATATAATTTGACAGGTGTGTGGGTGCAAGTGCACGACCCTGAACACAGACAGTGTGCATTCAGGACCACTCAGTTATGCCTGCACTTACAGTTGCTTTGTCTCCATAGAGCAATAGGTGATGCCAGACTGACTCCTCATTCACATGGCCAGAGTACCTGTGTGAGGGAAAGGAGGAGAAGTTGGCTATGCTGTAGGGGGAGTCACAGGGGAATCGGTTTTTGCAATAAAGCAATACAGCCAGCCCTTCTGCTTGTCAGGTGCCTGGGCCCCTGTAATGGACGTTCTCTGGCACAGTTCCAGAGCAAAAACCTAAAACTGCCTCTGACCCAAATTATGAAAACATGCAGAAAACAAGGGACAGTCTGCTTGTTTCTGTGTGTCCAACCATCAAAAGAGGCCGAACCCTTTTATTATCACAGCTTTATAGACAGAATGACATCATTCACATGAGCACATTTGATTGGCTTAGTCCATATAAGGGTTTTCTTCTTGTGACGTTTATTCTTGCCACGAGGCACACTCAGACACACAGGGTCCTTCACTCAGACTCACAGGGGCCTCATTCGATGGAGGGGGTTTGGAGTGAGTAACATATGTCTTCACTTAATCACTTCCTGAAGGTTTTTTAACTCTATACTCTGTCACTTCATTTAAGGAAAATAATATTGTAGTATATATCCACACACATATATATTTATCAAGAAATAAAACAATATAAGAAAGAAAAGCAACATTTGAGTGGTTTAGGAGAAAGTAACAAACACAAAAATAATCATTTTATTTAACTCCACCACACCCCCTGTTGAACTGATGAGGTCAGGGTGCTGTACTGGAGAGCTGGCTGTACTGTCTTATCAGCATCCCTAAATATAGCTTGGTATCTGCTAACATAATAATTACATCAACAGGTTAAAATGGTATTTAAATAAATCATCAGAAGGGTTAAGGTGTAAGAAAAGTAGGTAAAGAAAGTTGAAACCAGGAACAATAAATAACATCTCAGCTGCTGCCTTCCCACTATAGATAATTAAATAATGAATAACTGTTTGATACGTGGCATTATCCATGACAATTTCTCACAATTACTCATTTTAATTTCTGATTGTTGCAGCAGAGTGGTTGTAAACTCCCATAGATTAATTGTACCTTTATGTAAACCTATAATAAGGCAGACCTCTAGGTACTGTAAATATCTCCTAAACATGCACCATTTAGGAGATATTTACTGTATATGTAGCCGATGACGTCATCGGCGCATTCACTCTTTGAAGGAACGGCCACCCATGCTGTTCCTTTAGAGCCCTGTGCCATGACCGGCAGCTCCTGGGCACACATGCTCGGGAGTGACATTACATGGCTCTGGCTAGTTACACAGCCAGAGTCCACGGACCCGGAAGAAAGATGGGTGAATATGGATGCAGCCTCCAGCGGTAACAACACATCAGTGGAGGGCATCTTTTGCAGGTAAGTTTGACATTATGCCTTTACTTTGCAGGTCAGAAAAAAAAAATAACCCTGCGATTTACTTCCTCTTTAATATAGTATTTTATCATATCTTAACAGAAAGATGCCGGATGTACTGTGGATCAGCTTCTGAAGTTAGAAGACGTCTTGGTAAAACAGATTTTGATGGAGATGATCATATCATTTCACAATACACTTGACTGTTGTATGTTATTTCTTAAGCTGCCAATACAACAATTGGTTCTCCTAATCACCTTCCTCCTTTGCATACTCTTCTTTTGTTTATTCACCAGACGCTTGGTTCAGCTGCCAAAAAACAAATACAAAAAAATATTTAAATAAGTTCCAAACTTTTTTACTAGACCCTTACAGAGGGATAAGGACTCTCCCCACCCCTCATGTGACTTGGCTAGGCCAATCACAGAGAAAAAAAATCACATGCTTCTCTACAAACAGGCCTATAGGGTATATATATATATATATATATATGTATATATATATATATATATATATATATATATATATATATATATATATATGTATATATATATATATATATATATATATATATGTATATATATATATATATATACTGTATATTTGCTCATGATGTGCTAGAGAGAGTAGTAGGAAGCTGAGGAAAGGAAAGTCTTTACTGCCGGGGAGGAGGCATCAGCATAAGCATGTTGTTTCCACCCCTACAAAAGTTCAAAACATGAAGCTGCTAAAAAAGGCAGAGCAGAAAGTACTCAACAAATACTTATGTGCATATTTTAGATGTCAGCCAGCCATGCATGCACAACCTTTTTTTAAACAATTGATCATTGTGTAAAAATGGACATTAACCAGTAAACATTTGTAGTTCTGCAGGACAGTGGAGCAAACACTTAAGGAGTGGCTTAATGTGAGAGAAAATATGGTGATAATTTTGTCCCCCAAGTATGCTATCTTTAATGGGGCATGTCAAGAGGGTCAAATGGCCCCCAATCTCATCATAAACCATCAGACTTGACAAACAATCTCTTATGTCTCTAGGCACCTCTATTTTCAATACTATTAACTTCCCATCATATAATGACTAGACACACACTGCATATGCAATGAAATATACTAACATTTATATCTTTGGTAGAAAAACGTTGGTGACCAACTTGGAGTAGTGTGTCATAAAATTGTTGAGCAAGTTCTAGGCTGTGTGGTAAGTTGCAAGTAACAAAATTATTTTAATGCTAAGTAAAACTGCTCAACAGAATGAAGCAATTGCTACAGTTTATTGAAAAATCATTCCTTACATTTTTTCATTGAACATTGAATTGAATTTTGTATTGAACCAAATACCTCAACACCGTTACATGGTCCCCATGTTACTTCACTATACATTTAGCCTATAGTGTCAATCCATGGTGATGATGCAGCCTACACTCCTAAGAAAAAATCCATTAAGTGGGTCCCCAGAACTTTTACAGTGTTGTGGTCCTCACCTGTGTTTTTTTATGAACTCTGTAGGTAGGCTCAGCTTTCTTTGGGGGAAATCCCCAATAAACCATTTCAATTTGCAATCAGTAAGAATTGCAAAAGTGTAAAACCTTTCAGTAATATTTAATCAAGGGCATCTATTTCTTTAATAGGTGATACATAAAGGGCCATTTTGAAAACGTAAGATTTTTAATAATACTTGCATTATAGAGCAAAGCAATTGGATGGCCATACCTCAAAGAAGAACACTGTGCACTGGCATAGTGTAAGGATTTGTGTAAAAATGTATCTTTAGGCACTCAAATGGTTGGCTTATCTGGTTTAAGGAGAAATTTGAGATGACTGCAGCTTGTAGGCTGTAGCATTCAAACTATCCTCTGCAAAGAGGTGGTAAACATGATGCTTCATGTTCATTTCTGTCAGTGGCTCCTCCATATCCAGTAAGTAGCTAGGGATCCATTCCTCCTCTTAACAGTAGTATCATGGGCCGATAGGTAGGGATGTACCAGGTATTATTTCAGGTAGTAAAAAAAAAAATGTAAACACAGCCATTTGACATGTCTTCTCCCCATAAAATATACATTGCCCTTATGGTTAATACAAGGCCTTCAGGCACCTATTAATTTAGTCCGGTTTTACTTCATAATCCCATCCCTTTCTTAATGTCGGTTTGATTACATACTTGATGCAGGTATTTGAAAATGACCAACTACTGTTTCTTGACTATTATTTTTATATTCTCTACTAAAGGGGTTGTAAAGGAAACATTTTTTCCCCTAAATACCTTCCTTTACCTTAGTGCAGTCCTCCTTCACTTACCACATCCTTCGATTTTGCTTTTAAATGTCCTTATGTCTTCTGAGAAATGCTCACTTCCTGTTCTTCTGTCTGTAACTCAACACCGTAATGTGAGGCTTTCTTCCTGGTGTGGAGAAAGCCTCTTGAGGGGGAGGGGGCATGCAGGAGTGTCAGGACGCCCACTAAAACACACAGCTACTTTCTCTATCTGCAAAGTAGAGAGTGTCCTGACTTGCCTGCTCGCCCCCTCCCCCCTCAAGAGGCTTTCTCCACACCAGGGAGAAAGTTTTGCATTACGGTGTTGAGTTACAGACAGAATAACAGGAAGTGAGCAAGGTAAGCTATTTAGGGAAAAACATATTTTCCTTTACAACCCCTTTAATGTTTGCAAATTGTTGGCTTACTGTTATGATGTCTGTACAATACTAAAGGACTCAATGAAACTTTATAATGAAAAAAAAAAAGTCAGTTGCTTGGGATTTTTCCCTATCTTATCCTGGCTCACTGGGTTTCAACCTGTTCATAGCACCTCCATAGCAGTAATTGATGCTGTAACATGTGCTATCTTCTTGTAACATTATTACATCATTACATGTAATCAAATATAATACTAGATTAAAGCACAATCTCACAATCTAACAGACCTTGTGATAAAGTAATAATACAACACACTTGTTATTCTATACTCTATGTGTGCATGGGCAGACCACAATTGGATAAATCATATACATCATTAAAAAGTGATGCATAGAAGTAGATGCTGGAATGGATAACAATTGTTTCATTGTAAATATATGTAAAAAACAAACAAAACAAATGTGTCCAAATTTTGCACCTATAGAATCTAGGTTACCAGGTATAATGGGGATAGACATATATTATATGCAATGAAAATTCATTGGTAAATATGCCCACATGTCGGTCAGAACACCTATAATGTGGACACAAAATCTGGTCATATAGGCAGTTCTGTATGAAGATATGGTATGACCTGATATTATACGAAATAGACTTTTGTCTAGAATCTATTGCTCATCACCTCAACTTTGAAATGGAGAAAATGTGCAATATACATATAATTATCCATGTATATAGTATAGAGTAAATGGGTAGGTGGAATTGAGTATGGGTAATTAACAGTCATCTTGTGTTTTGACTATATATACTGTATATGAATATTGCATTTCATGCCTTTTCTGAAGGTAACCAAATGATAAGTATGGCAAATTCTTGCAATTTGTTCTGGTAATCTGTACTTATATTGTGACAAACCAATGTGTTTTATTATTTTAATATTGATTATTATGAATTTTATAGGAGGACCTTGGATTATCCAAAACTCTGTTTAATGTCCTATGCCAACTGGCAGTAAGATACATTTTATTATACAATCCAAATGTATTTGCATGTATTTTGTAAATAAACCAGTGGATTAATAGAGTGTTATGTTTTGTCATGTTATAGAAAAAAATATTTAATCATATATTTTAGGCTCCATTCACATTTTTGCGTTTGGGGGCAAAAATCGTGGTAAAAATGCGCAAATAGAATCGCCAGACACCCGTTGCTCAAAAGAAGCTCATGTACTTCTTTTGGGTGACAGGCGTCCCGCAAATCTGTTTACATGATTTTACCGTTGTTGAAATTGATGGGCAACGCACTGGGAACGGGCGTACCACGATTTGCTGGTGTTGCTAATCGCAGCAATTCTGCCCGCGATTCAGAACATGTAGATGTGAACGGAGCCTTATGGTAAAAGACTGTACTTAACAGCTAAAAAAAACACTTGCTAAAAGTTTGATTTAGAAAATAAACGTGTATCAATAATAAAAAAACAAACATATACTGATATTTTTTAAAAGGTGTCATGTATGTTGACTGACAATTGTTCTGTCGTGAAACACCATACCCAAATGAATTATATATATATATATATATATATATATATATATATATATATATATATATATATATATATATATTTGTAGACAGAGTTTTCTTTTGGTATTTTTTTTTTACTATATATAAAAAAAAGACTAAAAAAGACTAAAAGACTAAAAAATACATAAAAAAGTTAGGATAGTGTGAACAATCTAAAATGTACCCCAATGTGATCTCTTTGTATTTCCTCAATTTTTCATAAAATGAAAAAATGTGGCACATACAGGTCATGCATAGAGGAGGTGGTAAAGGGATAATGTAGACATCACATGCAGTTGGAGGATAGAGACGAGGGGGTTCCTGTGCAGGTGTGCAGGATAAGGGAGGCATAGGGTTGATATACAGGAAGACACTGTATGGACATCAGATGTACTGTATGGGGGGGGGGGTGAAAGGGGAAAAACAATAAAAAACTTGAATCTGCTGCCTTGATCTGTACAGTGATCAGGAACTAATGAGTGACTCATTCATTAGTTCCCCTTTCCTCTCCATCCTCTGTTCTGAGAGGAAAAGGTAGGGTACACTTGGTGTACTGGCTACTTGATTTTTATTTATTTTTTTGATTTTTATTTTTTGCTGTGCCATTTATAAATGGGGCTGCAGAAATTAGCATCTAGCACTTAGCTGTTTAAAGACCTATGATAGTAAGGAAGCAGATAACTAAACAATAGAAATTATTTAATTTGCAAAATACATGATTTCTTAGCTTACTGACTATTGTGAACATGTTTTAACTTCAATCCATGGGCACGCAAACGTTTTTTATTTTATTTATATGTTTTTAAGTACCTTTTTTACATGAGTACGTTTTCATACAAATACACGATATTAAGTGAATATTTACTTTGCAAAATAAAAAAAAATCTGCTCTTTTAGTGAAATAACCCAAGATTATTTGCTCATTTTCAACTTTGATTCTATTAGTCAAGTCATTGAAAAAATATATAATGAAACACTGGGTTTGACTGACCTAAGAAGAGGCAAAATAAATGTTAGTAAAAACAATGAAGTTGTGTTTGCTTTGCATAATATATCATAAGAAAGATAGAAACTTTAAAAAAACTTCCATCACACATGGTCGGTATTCAAATTGAACACAGCATCACCTGTTTTTTACCAAAATTTGCTTTCTTTACTGACTCTAGTTGTTTTGAGTGTTGAATGATTTTACCTTTGCATGACTGTGTAATCAGCAATCCTGTTGTGTGCTTATAGAAATACATTTGCGTGTGGCTAAATCTTAATTTATAATAATTTTCATCTAGGGTGACCTTCTCATAAAGCTGAGTGATGCCCTGGTAAGTTTTTTTTTTTTTTTTTAATAATGTGAGAAAAATGATTAGACTTAATATATATTGTATATATTTCTGGTAAATAGCAATAGGCACACAGGCTAGGGACACAGAAACCTGTGTATACTGTGACAACTTTGGGGTTGTAAAACTCAATTTTAGCACTCACTAGTGAGTCCAGTCCATGCCTATTTTTATTTCAAACAGAAACAAAAGTTCACAGCAAACAAATAGCTTCACTTGGAGGGGGTTTTCAGCTTCATTACAAACATAACAATATTCAGCCTCCTGGCTCTCTTTGGCAGCCCTGCTACTTTGTCTCTTAGGCAGCCCTGTGCGGACATGCACACATCTATGTCTGTTCCCTTGCAACCATACACATAAACTCCTCAAGAAGGTGGAGCTCTACTATGATCAGGTCCAAGAGTATAAGGGTTCCAAACAACTGCACACTCACCCCTTCACCTACATTTTCATTGTTGCAGGGCCTCGCCTGCCTTTATATTTCTTGGGGTTCCTGCAGGTAACCATGTTATTCTTCAAATCAGTTGTGGTTTCCTTGTGGAGTCTGAATAAAGTAAAGTTCAATGTTTAATGTCACCAAACTGGCCCAAGCAAACCATTTTTTAATCAAAGAAGGGTGTGGCCTCTGCCTCTGGGTGATCTGTAATGGGCTGTAGTAGCATTAACTACATACAATAAGCAGTGTTGTGTTTCAGCAGCAGTAAGAGCAACTTCCCATCTTTTGCCAGATAAATAGAGATGAAGCCTTGTATTTAATGATAAAAATACAAAGCCTCTCTTGAATGGTGGAGAAGCACTAAGCTTAAAGGGGTTGTAAAGGTACAATATTTCTTCCTAAATAGCTTCCTTTACCTTAGTGCAGTCCTCCTTCACTTCCCTTGTCCTTCGATTTTGCTTTTAAATGTCCTTATTTCTTCTGAGAAATCCTCACTTCATGTTCTTCTGTCTGTAACTCCACACAGTAATGTGAGGCTTTCTCCCTGGTGTGGAATGTCGTGCTCGCCCCCTCCCTTGGACTACTAGAGAGTCAGGATGCCCATGCAAAATAGAGAGCGTCCTGACTCTACGGTAGTCCAAGGGAGGGGGCGAGCACGACCACACCAGGGAGAAAGCCTTGCATTACTGTGTGGAGTTACAGACAGAAGAACAGGAAGTGAGGATTTCTCAGAAGAAATAAGGACATTTAAAAGCAAAATCGAAGGATGAGGTAAGTGAAGGTGGACTGCACCTTTACAACCCCTTTAACTCCCTTTAGGCCTTGTGCACACAAGGCTTAACAAATACCTAATGTTCTTGTGTTTGAAATTTGTTTTGAGCCTGTAAAAGTACATCTGTTAACATTTAGCGCTTGAGTGTTCATTCGCTTCAGTGACCAGAACAAAATAATATTCTGGCCAATGGAATCTATAAACATATTTTTAATCTGCTTTATGCCATGAGAAAAAAAGGTATTCAGAGGAGAAATTGAAATTCCCAGTGTACATTAGCACTTTTATTTGGTAGAATGCTGGAAGTCATGCATACTGCTGCTGGAACACAGTGCCTCTTTACTGTGTGTAGCTAATGCTAGTATAGTCCATTACACCAATGGTTCTCCACCCTGTCCTAAAGTACCCCCAACAGGCCATGTTTTGGGAATTTATCTTAAATAAAATAGCTGTCCAAAATACCAAACCATTGACTCTGATTTTAAGCACCTGTGCAAGATGAAGGGAAATCTGCAAACATGGTCTTGTTGGGGGTACTTGAGGACAGGGTTGAGAACAACTGCATTACACTACACATTATTCTGTATTGGCCCAAACAAACTATTTGAAGTGACATTAAACACAGAATTGAACTTTAACTCCCATTCCCAGTCTGTGCATGGGTCCTTGAGGTTTCCCATGTCCATTTTAAGCCCCAACGCCTTTCATTCAACTGTCAAATGCCATAGCTGGCTGAAGTGCTAGCATTTGACAATGAATAATATGGGGCAGTGTTCTGCCCCAGGAGGAAAGAGGAGTTGACATGAATTTGGCAGACATTAAGGTTATTGTCTGAGCTTTGATCTAGTGATCTACAGGGACACATGGATCAATCTGAAGACCAGCATAGATATTTGCAGACATCACATTAGCTGCTACCTCAGTCCAGAGTAAAATGTGGTTGAGCTGTATTTCAAAGGCCTAGATGGAACACTCGACCAGGGCTTGCTTGCTGGACTTCCAAGATCTGTCGTGCCCCATCCTCTGTATCCTCTCCAAATGTATACACTGATTTCACTCCCAGTATTGATGCCTTTACACCCAAAATCCTACCCAAACAGGGGTCTTTGGAGATGCATTTCTAGAGGTATGCTTATGTTAGTAGGCACTGAGCTCCGAGCACCTGTCTCTGCATTGATTTTACATGCATGATGATGATGTCACAGGGAGTGTTAAAAGCTGTTCTCACTACAGGAATAAGGTAAACAAATAATGCTGGGAAATGAAGGGGAGAGGGAGGACTTAAGTAAATGTAGGTAATGTCTGAACATGCACTTTTACATTAATGATGTTTAATTCTATATAAATACAAAGGTGTTTAACCATTATTTGTTTAATACATTCATAGGCTGTGCCTCCTGCTTAGCAACATAGCACATTGATAAAGCTCACACTGACTAAAAGCAATGCAGTGACTAGGCAATACAGTTTGATAAAGCTTATTGTTTGAACAAATAAACTAGATCTTTTAATATTAGGATTTAGACCAATGTTACCTATATGTATCTATAAGTATTCAATTAAAGAATCATAGAAACTATCTCTAACCCTAATAATGTTTTAATTTCATAATTAGATAAAGTTAGAACATATTACACAGTAGAAATGTGTGTTGGATAGAAAATGTCTTTCTAACTGATGTATTAATTTAGTTTTGTATTTATGCTAGTGGGTTGAATAATTTCTGTGTCCATAGCTTTGCTTATCTGCATTGGCCATTGTAAGTGAGCCCACTTCTTTGCTGGGCTCTTTATTTATTTTACAAAATGTATAAGGTAGCAGGGTTATTGTGATGCTTCATTTTGTGCAAAATCAGGCTTATGGAAGAAAGTTTGGCAGCCTGGCTTGGGCACTTTGTTGCTGTGTATCCAATTCAGCCTACTACCTGTATTGTCTACTCATGATTTAAATATCAATTGAGATTAGTTATTAGTTAATTAATGATGATTATGTTATAATTAAACAAATTTAGAATGGGTTCTAACTAAACACTAATGCCCCCTCTTTAGAAAGGACTGGATCTGAAAATTGTCACAGGCTTAACAAGTCAGATTGGTGTTGGCAAAGGCACAATTCTTGGCATTCTTTAAGGAAACAAATTCAATTTGTAAGTTCCAACATTTTCTCTTAAATATTATCTCACTTAACAATATGTATCATGTTAAGAATATGTTTATATTTTAGTTTGATTAATGAAGATTATTAAAATTTACATTTGTAGAACTTTATATAAATAAGTATTTATTTTTTGCTACTACTATATTCAAGTCATGTATAGTAATAATAATAGTAATGATATAATGAAATAGTTTATAGACACATTATCCTTGTTTGACTTTAGGAAGCTGTTTGTGAAACAGCTTCAACCTTTCTAAACTAGTCCAGTTTATTGTGACTACCACTAACTATAACTGATATTTTTATCTTTTTTAACTTGACTTTGAAACATATATAATTGTAACACATGAAAAAAAAAATTGAATTTTTTAATGCACAACATAGATACGTTTATAGAAAATCATTTTTTTCTTATTTTTTTTTTCTTTCAGGGATTTCCAAAATTGGAGGTTGTTTAAAAAAAACACAAGACTTATTGGTAGTGATCTTTCTTTTGCTGCATGCTGGCATATATCTATTATTCTCTAACTATTGACATTTGATTATGTAATTAGTTCACTTTCTATCTAATAAAAGACATGCTCATTAAAAAGTATTTATTTTGTATTTATTTTCTTTAAATAGACAATGTTTTAAGGTAGAAAATGATAAAAAATAATAGGGAGATATATCACAGAAAAAGGAGTTGTTGCAAATTGTACACAAGCAGAAGCACAGGTGTAACTATGGGCTGATAGTGGGTGGTACACAGGCCAGAGATAAAGAAAAGAAGATAAGCCTATGTCAACTAAACAGATGTGTAACTTGGATTTAATAGGGATTAGGAAAGGATAAAAAACCCAGGTTAGTGAAACTTGCCACGCCAGAAAATTGAATAAACTTGTGGGCAAACTTAGGCCTCGTACACACGATAGGTTAACCAGAGGACACCGGTCTGAAGGACGGTTTTCATCGGTCAAAATCGATCGTGTGTGGGTGCCATAGGTTATTTAACCATTTTGTTACCGGGCCTATTTTGGCACTTTTCTCTTTTATGTAAAAATCACAATTTTTTTGCTAGAAAATTAATCAGAACCCCCAAACATTAAATATATTTTTTTAGCAGACACCCTAGGGAATAAAATGGCAGTCATTGCAACTTTTTTCTCGCACGGTATTTGCGCAATAATTTTTCAAACGCCTTTTTTAAGGGAAAAAAACAGTTTTATGAGTTAAAAAATAACAAAACAGTAAAGTTAGCGCAATTTTTTTGTATAATGTGAAAGACGATGTTACGCCGAGTAAATAGATACCTAACATGTCACGCTTTAAAATTGCGCACACTCATGGAATGGCGCCAAACTTCGGTACTTAAAAATCTCCATAGGCAACGCTTTATTTATTTTTTACAGAGTAACAGAGGAGGTCTAGTGCTAGAATTCTTGCACACGCTCTAACGCATGCGATGATACCTCACATGTGGGTGTTGAACGGTGTTTACATATGTGGGCGGGACTTGCATGCGAGTTCGCTTCTGCACGCGAGCGACCGGGACAGGGGCGTTTTAATTTTTTTTTTAATTTTTTTAAAAAAAATTTTACTTATTTTTTTTATTTTTACACTTTTTTTTACATTTTTGATCACTTTTATTCCTATTACAAGGAATGTAAACATCCCTTGTAATAAGAATCACTGTGACAGGTCCTCTTTATGGAGAGATGTGGGGTCAATAAGACCCCACATCTCTCCTACAGGCTTACAAGCATGAAATCGGTGAAAAAAAAAATCACAGATTACATGCCGACAGCCGCGATAGCGGCTTTGTTTACTTTCGGGTACCGGGCGTGACGTCATAACGTCGCGCCCGGTCCTCTGACGGTCATAGAGATGACTGTGACCGTCTGGTCACCAGTCATCTCTATGGTTCACCAACGAGCGCCGGCCGATTCGCTCTCCGGGCCCCCGATGGCACGGGAGAGCCCGGAGAAGCACCGGATGACGGCGGGAGGGGGGGGATGTCCCCTCCCGCTGCCTAGAAGAACGATCAAGTGGCGGAGCCGCCGCTTTGATCGTTCTTCTGGTGCACAGAATCGCCGGCTGAAGACGGCGATATCTGAATGATGCCTCTGGACGTCCTCTGGGTCTCAAGTGGTTAACCATAGGTTAAAAAAAGGCAACTTGCTTTAAAACTAACCTATGGATTGATAACTGATAGGTCAAAACCGATCGTTAGTAGGCACAACCATCGGTAAAAAACCTGCGCATGCTCAGAATCAAGTTGACGCATGCTTGGAAGCATTGAACTTTGAACGTTTTTTTCAGCACGTCGTTGTGTTTTACATCACCGCATTCTATCACGATCGGTTATTTAACCTATGGTGTGTAGGTGTGACGGACCATCAGTCAGCTTCATTGGTTAACCTAAGACAACGGTCCTTCAGACTGTTGTCCTCTGGTTAACCTATCGTGTGTACAGGGCTTTACTCCACCCATGGGAGGACCCATATATAGCACTCATTAGAGCCCCAAAGGCGGGCTAAGGTTGCTATTTAATGGAAGGTTGATGTTAAGGCAGCACTCCAACTTGAAAGCAATGCTTCTCCATACAAAACGTAATTAACTCCTTGTAATCTGTGACCCAACTTCTGTACTCTTTACATTGCTCACATACGGACATCAGTTCCTCATTACAATTTATGTGCTATGGATAACAGTTGATCAATAAACTTCATAACTTCCCTTTCACTTTAGTTGTGCAACATTTCTGAGTCAGTACCGCTGAGCCTTTACTGGACTCCACCAGCCCAGTAAACCAGTCACCTCACTCCCAGTGACATTGGTTTGTATATTTCACTTGAATACCAAGAAGCTCTATTATTGTACAAAACCCATACCTATTCTTCTTCCAAGTCCTTTCTCCAATTTCCGTGGTTTCCAGGCTGGGTCCTTAGGACACCCAGTGCTGTGATGTCGGACGCATTAATAGGGTTTTGATTGCAAAGTAGCCTGAACACACAAGCTCCTTCACTTCTAGGGCCTTCCATCACTTTTGCCAAGTCACTGCCTCCCAACTAGCTGGCTGCTTATTCACACAATACTAGTACTGTAGTCATTAGCTATGGTAATATAGCCTCCTCCCAATAGCTTCACTGTATGTTAGATATTGGCACTGCATCTTCTATGACTTGGCTTGTACCCTTTTTAGTCCCTGTTCTTGTGATACACAATGTATGTATTGCATTATAAAGTGAAAAACGCACTGAGTAGGTAATGAAACCATGTCAGTAATGTAGGACTTTTTGTGGTGTTTCGTGTCAGAAGTAGGTGAGCTAATAATATAACATATAGAAACAAATATGGAAAAATATCAAAATTTAATATAAATACATGAAAACAAAATAGATAAAAAATACAATGACAGAAATCATTGATTGCCCTGTTACAGATAAGATGTGACAATAATTAGATGAGTAGAGGGCTGGTCGCCGACATGTTTCGCACTAAGCGTCTTCTGGGCGCCGCACACATCTATGACATACTCTCATCAGTAACTGTGGGATGTCAAATAACGCCAGTGGATACACACGGAGCAGGGCTAAGGGAAGTTGGAAAGATACACCGGGCAAAAGCGTGTCTAGGCAGCACCTTCACCCCCTGTGGGAGTCAGATCCGCAGGGTTCTGAGTAAGACCGTACCCTTGATAGGTTGCAATGTTACAAGATTGGATAACAAGATCTATTGTTGTGGTTAAGCAACGCTTAAATTCCTATATGACCATAGTGATGGATACAGAGAGGTTATAACGAAGCAAAGGCTGTCGTAGTGCCTGGTGTGGCATGCATATGGAAGTCGCACACCTATTGCAACATGCAGGTTAGACGTCCTCTCTGGTGGTGAAGCTCTGTCACCAGGTTCCTGGTGACAACGATTAATGACAACGATTAATGTCATTAAAAACGATTGTGTGGCTGCCCCCACACACAATTGTTTTTAATAACATTAAAAAACAATTTTTCACTTCATGAAAAACGGCCGTGTGTACGCGGCATAAGAGATTAAAATTCTCCATTTTTCTTCACTAACCTCTTTTCTACTTTGGTGCTTTCCTTCTTTTCTTTCTCCCTTCCTTAATTCCCTCATTCTTTTCTTTCTTTCCCCCATACCTCTCCCCTCGGCCGCCCCCCCTTTTTTTCTTTTTTTCCTCTCTCCCCTATTTCTCCTTCCTCCTTTTGGACTCATTAATGCTTCTATCAAATTATTTCTAGAATATATATCTCAAACTTTTAGCTGTTCTAGAAATGATATAAATGTTTGATAATATGTTGAGCGTGAAGTTTGGCTACTAAATAGCTACCATTTAATACTGTTCTTTACAGTATGTGATCTGTTATATTGCCTTTGGCACTGCTCAAAGTAGAGGTGAACATGGATTTCTGTGTCCCAGAGCTTGGGGTGCAGGCTTGTATTGATACCAATCCAGAGGGCAAGTAAATGTAAAAAGGAAAGGAACAATAAGAATCAGACTCATTCTACACACCATGATGCATTTCCTTTTGCCCACCGGGTGGGGTGAAATGCATCAGGATGTGTGTGGTTTGATGGAGTCATGTAGGCTGAGGCTGCATCTTATCTTTTATTCACCCAGGCTGATCCAGAGTGGCAGTGTTCTTTACTGTATGCTTATTTTCATTTTTCTTCTCCAATGAAGACCCAAAATATTATCGTTTTCTTTGCATTGGATCCAACTGTATCCCTCTATATTTATGCAATGGTCTTTTGTAAATTGTGTAATGCTGGGCTGTTTCCTTATGCATTCTACTTTAAATAAATATTTATAAAACAAAAACAAAAGCAAAAAACTTGACTGCTTCCTGTTGAACATTTTCTTTTTGATAAAGTCACGTGTCAGTGACGCAATGGGTCGAGAGGAGCCAGGTGACATCACTTCTAGTCATGGCCAAGACCAGAAGATTGGAAGACCGGATTCTACAGCATTCTACCCGTGAGTGACCCCCACGGTCCCTGCTGTTATACATATAGCAGTTATTTTAACTGTAAGTCTACCTTTGTTTTTTAATAAATCTGCTGATAATACTGCACCATGAGGATTATTATTCTTGTTACATGTGTGCTACATATTATATGGAAACTGAATCTGCAGTTGATGCGTGTTACCTTTTAATTGAAGGTAAGCAGCCATTGCACACGGTGGAGTGACAGAATTTGCCCAGTATGGAAGCATTAAAAGCGTTGTAAAGGCAGAAGGTTTTTTATCTTATGCATTCCATGCATCAAAGATAAAAAGCCTTCTGTGTGTAGCAGTCTCCCCAGCACCCCCTGACATTAAAAAAAAAATGTAATTTTTTTACGGATCTTGCCCCCCCTTTTTTTTTCCTCCTCGTGTCCTCCTCGTGACGATCAGGGAAGGTTTATATTTTTATTCTGCTCAATTGAAAATAAATTATTTGTGATAGCCAGCGTTTATACCCCCCCCCCATTTAAATTCGAAGTTCTACACAAATTGATTGAGTTCACATTGGATAAACCAGGGATACCGATACTCATTATAGGAGATTTTAATGAAGCCTTAGATAGGATCCAGGATAGGTTCCCGCCGGGAAACAGACCTAAAACAAAAGGAGAAGATCGACTAGCTCTATTTCTGGATGAAGTTGGATTATGTGATATTTGGCGTACGCGCTATCCGCAAGAACGCCAATACTCCTGTTTTTCGAAGACTCACCATACTTTATCCAGAATAGACATGGCGTTGGGTAACGACGAGGCAGTAACACTAGTAACAAATATAGAATATGGCCCAAGAGGAGTCTCCGATCACTCACCGATCGAGCTGACAATAAAATCTAGGGGTAAATGGTACCCCAGTGAATGGAAAATTAGTCCTCACTGGCTCGAGCTAATGAGCGAACACAGTATGGTGATGTCTGCTCTCAAAGAATTTTTACAGATAAATGTGGGAACTGCATCGGTGGGGGTGGTATGGGACACCCTAAAAGCTCACCTCCGAGGTCTCCTGATTCAAAAGATAGCAGGGAAAAAGAGGAAGAACAGGGAGGGAGAGAGCGAGATAAGGAACCAGTTATTACAGGCAGAGAAGAGATACATTGAAGCCCCAACCTCGAACAGTTTAAAAGAGTGGTTAGAAAAACAACAGATATATAAAATGACTACATTAAAAAGAACAGAGGGAAAACGAATATTCCAGAGACAGAATCAGTTTGGAGAGGGAGAGCGAGTGGGGCGCCTACTATCCCTGCTTATTAGAACTAATTCCCCCCCCTCTACTGTTACAGCAGTCAAGTTAGCAAGTGGGGAAACTTCCACCGATAAAACAGCGATACTAAACACCTTTAGAGAATTCTACGTATCCCTTTATAGCTCCAAGAGGAGGGAAGGGACCGAAGGACCGGGAAATTTCTTCCAGGGAATGTCCGTCCCGACCCTGTCGGAGGAAGATAACATTGATATGGAGGCGCCAATCACTCTAGGCGAATTAAAACAGGCAGTGGCGGGGATGTCAACTCAAAAGTCACCTGGCCCAGACGGGTTGCCCTTAGAGATTTATAAAAGATATGGGGATATTCTGTTACCAGAACTCCTCAAGACATTAAATTGGGCATTGACTCATGGAACACTCCCCACCTCTATGATAGAAGCTACTATTATTGTCTTACATAAGGAGGGGAAGGATCCAACTGAGGCCTCATCGTATCGTCCTATCTCACTCCTTTGTACTGACGCCAAGATCTTGGCTAAAGTATTAGCATCTCGTCTAAACCGGAATATCCAAGCGCTCATACATCCTGACCAATCGGGCTTCATCCCTAATAGGTCAACCAGTATTAATATCAGGAGATTGTTCCTGAATATGCAAATTCCAACAGAGGGGGTGGGTTCGAGAGCTGTTTTAGCCCTGGATGCTGCCAAGGCTTTCGACAGTCTAGAATGGGACTACCTATGGAAGGTCCTAGAGAAATTCGGGTTTGGCCCCAGGTTTATTAGTTGGGTGAAGCTGTTATATAACCAGCCAAGAGCAAAAATTAAAATCAACAACGAACTTTCCGAAATCTTCCAACTAGAGAGAGGAACTCGACAAGGCTGTCCCCTTTCCCCCCTTCTGTTCGCGCTGGCAATGGAACCATTGGCCATTAAAATCAGAAAATCAGAAGATATACAGGGGTTCCGTAGACTAACCATAGAGGATAAGATCGCACTGTTTGCGGACGATGTCCTTTTTTTTCTGGGAGACACCGAAACCTCGTTAAAAAATGTGATCAAAACGGTGGGTGAGTTTGGGCTATGTTCTGGGCTGGTCATTAATTGGGAAAAGTCGGCACTACTGCCGATAGATCCCCTTGGTGACCAGATACCCCACGGAACCCCTCAGTTAAAAGTAGTAGCCACGATGAAATACCTTGGGATATGGATCACGAGGGACATCAATAGCTTTGTTCCAAATAATCTAATTCCCCTCTTGTCCAAATGGGAACAAAAAAGAGACATCTGGTGTAGACTACCATTATCCATAGCGGGACGATGTAATTTAATAAAAATGCTATGGCTGCCCCAGCTACTCTATATCCTCCATAACTCCCCAGTCTGGATAGATCAAAAATGGTTCAAAAGGATAGAATCCATCTTTAGAGAGTTAATCTGGAAGAAGGGACAAGCCAGGATTTGTCTCCAGACCATGCAGTTACCAGCTAAAGAAGGGGGAATGGCAGTACCCCACCCGAAAACATACTTCCTAGCTTCGCAGCTACAACATCTTGCGAATTGCGGATCGGAGGGAGACGGGAATCCCGGTACATTGATGCTAATAGGGGCACCACATAGGACAATATTGGAGGCACTCGAGGCTGGCTCGTTTATTCATAAATGTCCAACTATAAAACTTGTCCTTAAAGTATGGCAAACTACAAAAGCACTGATGGGCTATAATGGAATAACAATGTTTGCCCCTCTCTGGTGCAACCAGAACTTAAGGGAACTAAAAGACATTGAGAGATGTAAGGAATGGGAGAGACAAGGGATAAACCGCTTAAACCAATTGTATGATGGAGAACATATGAAATCCTTTCAAGACTTGCGACAGGAATTCAATATAGCAAATAAAACATTTTACAGATACCTCCAGATCCGGCACGGCATCCAAGCCCAGTTCGGGTCACAACCCATTGTATGGTCCTCGGCCCCTACCCTCCTGAAAATAAGCTCTTCAAAAACAACTAAAGGCCTGATCTCCGAATTGTATTCCAGAATAGGAGCTAAAACAATAAGTAGGGCAGGCCCAATAAAGAGTAGGATAGGGTGGGAGAGAGACTTAGGGCAAATGACCACGGAACAGTGGAGCGCGATCTTGAAGAGGGGGGTATTGGTTTCAATCTCTCCATCTCAGAAAGTATCACACTTGTTCCTCTTGCATAGAGTATACTATACCCCTAGGAGAATGTTTAATCTTGGGTGGAGAAGTACTGACGAATGCCCAAGGTGCAGTGGGACAGGCAGTCTTATCCACATGATGTGGAAATGTCCTAAGCTATTCAGATACTGGGAGGAGGTGATAGACATAATAAATAAAACTTTTAAAACAAATTTGGAAGTTGAGTCTAAGACATGCCTATTAGGAAGTATCGAGGAGGATAGAGTGCCCGCCGGTGCCCTTGAGGTGGTGCTGAGATGCCTCTTCCAGGCAAGAAAGTTAATTGCGTGGAGGTGGCAGGCCCAGACCCCACCCACTGTCAAATCTTGGGTTGAAACCATTAACATAATGATCTGGAGCGAGAGAGTGACACTCACTAGACAGGGCAACTATAGAAAGTTTGTGAGGATGTGGAAACCTTGGCTAGACATAACAGGATGTTCTATATAAGAAGATGATGTCTTTTAAACTCAATATATACTTTAATCCGCTACTGGACATCCCTTTATGGGGAGGATTAATCTAATGAAGCAAATTAACTAAAAAAAAAAAAACTGGTCCACGGTGTGATGGGAGGTGTGATTGGGTGGGCGAGGGCGGGAGGGGTGGTGGGGGGGATGGTGGACATACGGGAAGACAATTTGGTATGTAAGAGGTTTTTTTCACTTAAACATAATGATACAGAGGTAGGGGGAGGGGAAAAATGTATGCTTGTATATGTATTATGTTAAGTCTATGTACGATGGTGTACTATTTTTTGTACTTTATATATGCAAACAACAATAAAAAAACGAAGAATGAAAAAAAAAAAAAAAACATTTTTACGGATCTTGCCCCCCCTTTTTTTTTCTCCTCGTGTCCCTCCCCCCCCCCCCCTCTGCCTGGACCTACTCAGCTTTTGTCTCCCTGCCTCTCTTTGCACCTTCCCTTTCCTTTCCTTTTGAATCATTAAATCGGCTGATATAGATCAGGGGAATATCTGCAGGGGTATATTTGAAATAAGAAGAGTCGTTTTTATGGGAAGAGCTCTAACAACATTGCATGTATATTTTAATGCTTGGGGTAAATTGAGACCATTTTTGTTGTGTTTTTAGTGTTGTATGTAGGTGTGTTTTAAGTATTTATAAATTGTAATGTTGAAAAAGGCTAATAAAGAATCAATTGAAAAAAGAAAAAAAACTGACGTGAAAAATGGGCATTAAAAATTTAGAACATGCTCTAAATTTTCGCATTGTTTTTCACGTCGTGAAAAATTATCATGTGTAGGCTTTAACAACGGGAAAAAAACATGTATGCTCAGAAGCAAGTTATGGGACGGGAGCACTTGTTCTGGCAAACAATTGTTTGTAATGGAGATAGCACATTCGTCACGCTGTAACAGACTGAAAAGCACAAAGACTGAAAAGCACGAATCGTCTCTCACCAAACTTTTACTAACACGAAATGAGCAAAAGCAGCCCAAAGGGTGACGCAATCTGAATGAAACTTCCCCTTTATAGTGCCGTTGTACGTGTTGTACGTCACCGCGCTTTGCTCCAGAATTTTTTTTCACGATCGTGTGTGTGCAAGGCAGGCTCGACAAGAATCACATCGAGAAAAACTTTGTTTTTTTTTTAGAACAAGAAAAACGGTTGTGTGTATGTGCCATAAGAAGCGCTGTAATTTTCTGTAATGTTGATTGGCATACCAACTAGGAGAAGTTCCATACACAGTTGGAGTACAGAACACCTCCTGAAATGTCACTTCCTGCTTCCTGATCTTGCTGTGCAGATCTGCCTCCACATTACAGACCTCCTCCATTCATGACATTACATGGTCGGACCATGCAGCAATTACGTTGACGGTTGAGAAGAAGGATGCCTGCCCACCAACTTATCTGTGGCAATATAATAACATAGTTATCCAAAATCCCTCTAACAAAGATCTGCTCTCCCAGCAACTCCGGGGCTATTTTGAAACAATAATTTCTCCAGAAATTGAGTATCTTCCCAGTATGGAATGCGCACAAGTCCTACATGCAAGGGATGATACTGCAAATGAGCACCAGGCTTAAACACCAATTGAATGGAAAATCCCAGACCAGTTAGCGTCTATCCATGATTTGGAACCCCGACACGAGGTGTCCCTATCTGAGTCTACTTCCCGCTCTCTTACTAATGCTGCGTACACATGGCCGGACTTACCAATGGGAAAAATTAAGTCAGAATTTCCAAGGGAAAAATAGAGAACCTGCTCTCTATCTAAGTTCGTCAGAAATTCTGGCAGAAAAAGTCTGATGGGGCATACACACGGACGGAATATCCTATTTGAAAAGCTCCCATCAGACTTTTTCTGCCGGAAATTCCGACCGTGTGTACGCGGCATAAGTTGCAGTATGAGCTTCGAACCTTGCTGAGTCCCCATTATGACAGCTACTTAAAGCGACTGACACTTATGCCTCGTTTCCACTGAGCGGAACGGTTCGGGTCAGTACAGTTTGGAACGGTTATAATGGTCTGGTCTATTCTGGTGAGCATTTCCACTGCAAGTCGGACCGTCAGGGGCCATACAGGGTTTAGAAAAAATGCCTAGCGTGTCCACCAATCAGTGGAATGTATGATATCTCCGCCCTAACTGAACCGTTCCATTTTCTATGGCCCCACATCTGAAGCAGGACCCAGAATGGTGCGGTATGGTTCGGTTTTATGGCACACGTTCATAATGGAAACACCCAAAATAGTGTACCGTACCGAACCGATCCGCTCAGTGGAAACGAGGCATTAGTTACTATGCCAATAATAATAAGGCTGGCAAACTTTTAGCCGATAGGTTAAAGGCTCGTACCACAAAATCGAGAATACCATTTATATATCATCCTTCCTAGAAACAAGAGATACAAAACCCACAACAAATAGCAGATGCTTTTGTGGATTATTGTAGTGCCCTATACAACTTAAAAAATGACCCCGATACCCAACAACCATCCTCGGAAGATATTGAAAGCTTTCTTCAGCAACTTAATCTTCCCTGTCTTTCCCCTGAACAACTTGACTCTTTAAACTCTCCATTTACGTCTGTTGAAATCATTTCCATGATACAAGCTCTACCCAATGGTAAATCCCCAGGCTCAGACGGGTTCACGAATGAATACTATTATTATTATTATACAGGATTTATATAGCATCAACAGTTTGTGCAGCGCTTGAATACTACAAATGCTGCTATCCTGGCTCCACATATGACACAACTTTTCATGGCAACTTCGACTATGGCAACCTTCCCCGCTGAGATTCTGGCAGCAAACACAGTCCCTCTCCCTAAACCTGGAACGGACCCAGTGATCCCGGCCAACTTCAGGCCCATCTCGTTACTAAATACTGATGTCAAAGTTTACACCAAACTTTTAGCGAAACATCTTATTGACATCCTCCCCACTTTAATTAAGCCAGACCAGAAAGGTAGAAAACATTTGATGCCACTAGATGAATCATAAATTTACTGTACCAGAAGGAGGTTAGTCGCACACCCTATGCTCTTATCCATAGATGCAGAGAAGATGTTTGACCATGTACACTGGATGTATATGAAATGGGTATCAGAAAAGTTTCTCTGGTAACATCTTATCTGCTATCATGGCACTATATTCTTCACCATCAGCTAGAGTATATTCTTTCAACATTTTATTCCTTCTATTACAGGTTTCCAGTCACATAGTTACTCTCACGTCATCAATTTATTTGCAGATGAAGTTATTCTGCTCTTATCTGACCCCCAATATTCTTGTATGACCATGCACAAGGTGTTGCAGACATTTAGTGCTGTATCATACTATAAAATACATTTTTCCATATCTTTAATTTTAGACCTAGGCACTCCTGGTCCCATAATGAAACGCCTTTCAGAAAATCGACACTACTCCTGGAAAGACAAAGGTATAACATACTTGTGTATTACCTTGACACCCTCTGCTTTCAAACTAACTGATGCAAATTACAAGCTTTTGATTTCTAATCTAACAAAATAGCTACAACAGTTTTCTCAATGCAAACTTTCATGGCTTGGAAGATTAGCTACTGTCAAGATGATGATTCTTCCCCAAATTTTGTATATCTTTAGGCTCCTCCCCATACCTCTCAAACCCAAATTATTTTTTCTCCCTGGCAGCCCTTCTTAAAAATTTCATATGGCACAACAAACGGACAATGTGTCCTTTCTCACATCTCCTGAAAAAAAAGTAGGAGGAATTGGTTTTGTAGATATTAAAGTCTATTACTATGCATCTACTGTATACTGACACATTAAATACCTGATGCAGCCCACCTCCTGTTTCTTGTCTGGTAAAAAGCCTAGGCTTATGACATCATACACAGCGCTCTCTCTCACTCGTGAGAGTTTGCCAGGAAGGGAGGGGGAATGAGTCATAAGATGGCCAATGGGAGCTGCAGAGCTGGAGGGGTGCCTCTGTGTGTCTGTGTAAATCCAGGAAGTGAACAGGCAGCAGCTTCAGCTGCCCTCAGTTAAAATGGTTGCAGCCAGGCTCAGTGGAGGAAGATTTCTGCAGCATATTTGGAAAGTACAGAGTCACGGTATATATAAAATAATATGCAAAGTGGTTGGAGCGAAGTCTCACAATGGCAAAGATGTTTTTAATACAAACTATGTAAGCAGACTGCAGTTTCTCTTTAAGCACTGGTGTTGCGCAATAAGGGGGCGGGGTCACCCGTACACATCATTGGGTAACCCGAGCTTTCTCCTTGTGTCAGAGAGGGGGTGGGGTCACCCATGCATGTGACGTGTGACCCTGCCCTTGGCTATAAAAGAGCTGTCAACCCAGCAGAGCGTCATTCGGCCAGGCGCCTCCTATGAGGCAGTATCATTCGTAGCAGCATTCTTTTATTTTGTATCGCTCGTGAGTGGAATACATCATTTGAACCTTTTTTTTGTTTTTCTTATTTTTAATAAAGGACTTGTCTTCTGTGGTTTTTAACATTTTGACACTTTTTTTTGTGAAATGGTAGGGGTACAATGTACCGCGTTATCAATTCACATAGGGGGGGCCGGGATCTGAAATTCCCCTTTGTTAAAGGGGGCTTCCAGTTTCCGATAAGCCTCCCGCCCACAGACCCCCACAACCACCGGGCAAGGGTTGTGGGGATGGAAGCAAAAAGCAAAATAATTTCACGCTGTCTGTAAGGCCTTGTACACACGATCAGTCCAAACTGATGTAAACGGACTGAAGTTCAGTTTCATCAGTCCAAACCTACCGTGTGTATGCCCCATTGGACTTTTGTCCCTCAGACCAAAGTTTTAGAACTTGCTTTAAAATCGGACAGATGGATGCGCATGCTCAGAATAAAGTCGACGCATGCTTGGAAGCATTGAACTTCGATTTTTTCAGCACGTCGTTGTGTTTTACGTCACCGCAATGGACTCGATTGTTTTTTTAACTGATGGTGTGTACGCACATCAGACCATCAGTCTGCTTCATTGGTGAACCGATGAAACCGATGAAACTGAACTTCAGTCCGTTTTCATCAGTTTGGACTGATCGTGTGTACAGGGCCTAAGTGGTGAGCAGCTACAAAACCAATAGACAAGTGGATAAAACACATAAAAAACATATAAATGTAGCGCTAAAGTGCAACCAATAATAAATACACTAAATGAATGGTATATACATATAAATCTGTGAATACGTGTATAAATTATATGTGCAAACACAGTCTCTATAAAAAAGGTGATAATCCAAAATATATATTTGAGTGATAGTGCTCTGATTATTCTAAACGTGAAAACCAAGGAAAGAAGAAGAAGCCGTCACCAACTGAAGAGAGGCTCACCAGAGAGATTGTACCCTAAGGAACGTACGTTCAAGAGGGTCAATCAAGCATGATGTAGATGTAATAGGACCAATTAATGCTGCAGCTCACAAATGACCTCCAAAACAATTTCTGTCTTCAGGCGCAGCACAAGACACACGGGTTCCTGCTACTCATTTGATTGAAGAAGAATTACCTGCCTCTTCCTGTGTGTGAGGTAAAACTTTATGGTGACTGTGATACTTTTATTGTTTCACTTTAACTGCTTGCCGACCAGCCGCCGTTATACGGCGGCAGGTCGGCTCTGCTGGGCGAGATCACGTAGATCTACGTCATCTCGCCGAGCAGCCAATAGGGTCGAGCGCGCTGCCGCCGCCCCTGACGCCGAAGCACGTACCTGGCATAAACACACAGCTCCCGGTCCTGTCAGGGGGATAAATGCCTGATTGTCTGTTCATACAATGTATGAACAGTGATCAGTCATTTCCCCAAGTCAGTCTACCCCCCCCCCTCAGTTAGAACACACCCAGGGAACATACTTAACCCCTTCCTCGCCCCCTAGTGTTAACCCCTTCCCTGCCAGTGGCATTTTTATAGTAATCAATGCATTTTTATAGCACTGATCGCTATAAAAATGCCAATGGTCCCAAAAATGTGTCAAAAGTGTCCGATGTGTCTGCCATAATGTCGCAGTACCGATAAAAATTGCTGATCGCCACCATTACTAGTAAATAAAAATATTAATAAAAATGGCATAAAACTATCACCTATTTTGTAAACGCTATAACTTTTGCGCAAACCAATCAATAAACGCTTATTGCGTTTTTTTTACGAAAAATATGTAGAAGAATACGTATCGGCCTAAACTGAGGAAAAAAAAGTTTTTTTTATATATTTTTGGGTGATATTTATTATAGCAAAAAGTAAAAAATATTATTTTTTTTCAAAATTGTTGCTCTATTTTTGTTTATTGCGCAAAAACTAAAAACCGCAGAGGTAATCAAATACCACCAAAATAAAGCTCTATTTGCGGGAAAAAAAGGACGCCAATTTTGTTTGGGAGCGAAGTTGCACGACCGCGCAATTGTCAGTTAAAGCGACTCAGTGCTGAATCGCAAAAAGTGGCCTGGTCTTTGACCAGCAATATGGTCTGGGGCTTAAGTGGTTAAGCATTATTAAAATCACTGGTCCCGAAAAAAAGTCAATTTTTAAAACTTTTTTTTGCATTGATACATGTCCCCTGGGGCAGGACCCAGGTCCCCAAACACTTTTTATGACAATAACTTGCACATTAACCTTTTAAATTAGCACTTTAGGTTTCTCCCATAGACTTTTAAAAGGTGTTCTGCGGCTTTTTGAATTTGCTGCAAACACCCCAAATTTTTCGCTATTTGGCGAATGGGAGAACAGCTAACTCATGTTCGACTCTAACATAAAGCTCATCCCTACTGAATATACATAAAGGTTCTGTGAACAGCACAACAACCCAAGAAATTGGATACAAAATCCAAACCAGATGGTATCGCACCCCCACCCTTATTCACAAATACTGCACGGACCTTCCAGTTACATGTTGGAGATGCCAATGTGAAAGTGGGTCTCTCCTACACATACAGTGAAGTTGCCCTACCATCCAAAAGTTCTGGTCAGATGTTCACCTCATCAATGCTATTGTTACTACTTATACACCTGATTTCACTCCGGCTCAATTTCTGTTACACTACTCAACGTCAGCAAATCATGGATACCTTTAATCCCTTGCCATGCACATGGTACATGCAGCAAAACAATGCATACCAGTTCATTGGGGACTCACCAATCTCCCTCAATGAAAAAATGGCTAACCAGAATTGTTAGTATACCCAAAATGGAATTCATCATTAGCATCGCTCACGACACATCCACAAAATTCTCCATTAAATGGGCTTGCTGGACCCACTTTTAGACAACAGCAGATTACTGTGATATTATCGCCCTTAACACACCAGAAGAAAAATACCCCACACAATACCCCAACATAAACCGCCCCAGGATCAATCTCATAAACAATACCCCATAACATACTTTCGAAATCAATATAGTCCTCTGCCAATAACCTTAATCCCATGTCACCCAACCTTACCCCTACCCACTCCCACGGAGGGAGAGGGAGATGGTAACCCACCACCTCTGTCACCCTTATCCTTTCCCACCCAATCAACACCCAACCCTTCCATTCCACTTCGCTACCTTCCCCTTCCCTCCCCCTTTATGCCATCACACCCCTGGACCCTACTCAGACCTCGGACATACAGAAACTCTATACCTTATTCAGACGTTTACCTAGCGTAAAAGATAAGTCCTACTTCAGATGAAACAGCCCAGCTGGAAACCACAACAGTTTAGATCTCAACTGCCTTCCCACATTCAACAAACTACTTGGTACTCTTAACACATAAGTTCCAACGATACAGTGACTAACCTTGGAATTGACTGCCAAACATTACACACCAACTTCTCGAAAATTTGAATAAGTTTCCCTGCTGACCATTATGAGGCATTCAGGACTCTATAGATACGCAACCATTTAGATAGGGATTTTTTTTTCTATTTTCTTTATTTTTCTATGTTTTCTTTTTTGAACACGCTGAAATTGCTTTAGCTCATTAATCACTTACCAGATGTGAAACATGCTACGGTTCATCTGACTATTCATCATTGCTTCTATGTAATCTACAAATGCCATGAAATGGAGCTCAATAAAAGCAGACATGTTTAAAGTCTAACCAGCGTGATAACCGTGAAGTGAAGCCCACTGTTGGCTGACATCACAGAGCCGGTCCAGGCTCGGACAAGATCGTGACAATGAAGACGGGACCTTCCTATATGTCTGTACCGACACCTGGCTCAGCCTCTCAGGAAACCGCTAAAGACCTGGGCTGGCCACTTCTGCTCCCTCCACAGCCCCGCACTCCAGTGAGCAGGGGGGGCAGAGCAGATAGCAGTGACTGACAGTCGCCAGCTCTCTGCTCAGAGAGCTCTGAGAACTGAGCGATTGGGTCTGATTGATTGCTTGGTTCTAAGTCTTAGAGCCGGTGGGGGACAGTTGTGCATCCACCTAGATAAGTATAATTTTGCAAAAACACAAAACAAAACCCCATACTTCTTTTTTAACATTGCTCCACCAAAGCACTAGCCAGTACTATAAACATAGATTATGCCTACATTATTTTAGGATACAACCTCATGTTCACCATGATAAGTTACAAGTTTGATCACAGTTGTATGAGCAATGCTCTCATTTTGTTTTCTCATCAAGATTTTGGGGCATCAGAGGAGGGGGCAGGTATATTATTCTTGTAAAGTCTCATGGTTCTATTCCCTATTTGTTGTTATTGCTTTCACTCATTGTAAAATAAATGTTTCTAGATGAGATTGCTCTAGTTGTGTTAATGTATTAAATAATAATAATCCCACATAAAAGTTACTATGAATGCCAAAAAAGGAGGCAAATCGAACATTAACTACCACCCATTTCCTTCACTAGTTTCTTTGGGGGGGGGGCATTATCTGGAAAAGATGCATGGCATCAGCACTAGGTTGGTATTTTGCGCAAGTAATCAATTTTTCAAGCTTCACTTTGAGGAGCATCAGGGTTAGCAAAGATGAGCAGCTCACCTAATTACAACCCATCAGCCATGGTGATACCAGCCAGTATTGCCTCTCGGCAAGGGATATCAAGTTTATGCACACTGTTGACATGAAAAATATATATATTATAGTAAGCACAAAGGTAAATGACACCTTATTTATTATATGTACTTTATGTATTGAATTGAGTTTTAAAGACGCTGGTAATACTTTTCTTAATGTCAGATGTAATTTTAGATGCATTTAAATGAAATTATTAATGTACATTATAAATTCCATCTGAAACCATTAGGAGCTGGTACAAATCACCCAATGTCATAAAAACATAGATGTTTTGTTGATAAAATAAAACAATATGTTGATTATACAGTCTAAAGAACAACTTTACTTTTAAAAAAATCCAGCCCACCTTTCTTTGACCCCTTACCTAATCTAAGCAAAGATCCCCACCACCTAGGTGGCTGACTTACAACTTCCTAAGACATGTGGCCCCATCTGACATTTACATCCATGAAAATGTATTCTTTCTCTCTGTCCATCTCTTTTTCAGAAGTAAAAATATAAGTAAAAACACTTTGGCCATACAGTACTTCTCTTTTAAGCTCTGTAAAAATATTGTACTATTTAAAAAAGGTTTGGTCCCTTAAAAGCATATGATTTTGGAAACAAGCAAATCAATAATGGTCAGACATTGTTTTTTATGGCTGTGCTGATCTATTAACTTTTTGGGTTATAAATGGAGTAATAAATGTTCAAAACGCGCAACTAAGAGCTATAGGGACCTTATGTAATTGGGTGATGAGAAAAATATTGACAGACATAGCTCTTGGGCCTTTACAGCAAGGCTTTAGGTTGAAATTTAAGTGATACTGTTTGCTGGCTATCCTCATAAAGAACTGCTCTTGCTTGCATTCGATGGTAAAGTTGAAAAACCAAAGGGGAGCATTTTGTTTAAATCATACACCAGTCACAGTGTCATCAGACCAGGGTAGCTAGAATCAGTGTTCCTGATTGCCACTATAGCAGACCAGTGCAGCCAACAACATTCTTCCTGATTACCACCAGACCGGTGTATGCCAGTGTACAGCAAAAGTGTTCCTTATCACCGCCACACTAGTCGCAGTGTCAGCAAACCAGTATAAGCCAGCAACAGTGTCCCTCATTGTTACCACACCAATGCATCCAGCACACTAGTGCCACTATTACCAGAGTCTGTGCAGCCATCATCAGTGTCAGTACAGTTTCACCAGAGCCGGTGCAGGCAGCAGCAGCATTCCTGATCTTCAGCACACCAGTGCAGTGTTGCCTCTGTCTACCCTGTGCTGACCATGGCCTGTTTTTTTATCAATAAATAACAGTGCAGCACTCTTTTAAAACCAATATTTCTGATAATGATCAAATAAAACAAAACATAAAGGTGACTATGTGGTTCCAATAAATATACATTCTATAATCTATAAATGTGACTCAATGTGCTTGAAGCCTGAAGTTTTCCCATTTTGTTAAGTGGTAAGGAGTAGGGATGCACTTCGAGTTCGAGTCGAACTCATGTTCGACTCGAACATTGCCTGTTCGCCTATTCGGCGAACAGCGAACAATTTGGGGTGTTTGTGGCAAATTCTAAAAGCCGCGGAACACCCTTTAAAAGTCTATGGGAGAAATCTAAAGTAGCGCTTGTTTCCCGTGCTTAGAACTGTCCCTGCACAAAGTGTCATTTCTGAAGGAAAACATTTAATTTAAAATCACTCGCAGCTATAATAAATTGTCAGCTCCTGGAAATTCAGAGAAAAGTCATTCATAAAAAAAATGAAAGAAATGTGGGGGTCCCCCCAAATTCAATTACCAGGCCCTTCAGGTCTGGTATGGATATTAAGGGGAACTCCACCCCAATTTTTTTTTAAAAATGGTGTGGAGTTCACCCAAAAATCCACACCAGACCCCTTATCCGAGCATGCAACCTGGCAGGCCACAGGAAAAGAGGGGGGGGGACAAGAGAGCACCCCCCTCCTGAACTGTACTAGGCCACATGCCCTCAACATTGGGAGGATGCTTTGGGGGTCTTGATGGGGACAACGGCCTCATCCCCACAACCCTTGCTCGGCGGTTGTGGGGATCTGCAGGTGGGGGGCTTATCGGAATCTGGAAGACCCCTTTAACAAAGGGAACCCCCAGATCCCGCCCCCCCTATGTGAATAGGTAATGGGGTACATTGTACCTCTACTGTTTTACTAAGAAAGTGTAAATAATTGTAAAAAAAACACACACACCGTGGAGAAAGTCCTTTATTAAAAAAAAATCCAGCGGTGGTAATCCACTCTCCGTCTCCGCTCCAACGCTGTCGGTATCCTGCGACGGGTGATCTCCTCTCCGCCGGGGTCCAGCGATGAGAAGATCTCCTCTTATCCGGGTCCGGGATCCAGCGATGAGATGTCCATCTAGCGCACGCATCGCCTGTCTCCACCGGAGACAGCCAGGCGAATGACGCGGCTTCAGCCAGTGACAGCTCTTATGTAGGTGAGGGCGGGTCTACCCGTCATGTGACCCCCGTCCCCCTCTGATGCAAGGGAGAGCCCAGGCTTCCCCAGTGACGTGACAGGTTGGCCCTGCCCCCCTCTGATGTAATGGCAAACCTGCGCTACATTAGAGGGGGGGCGGGTCACCCGCACGTCACTGGGGAAGCCTGGGATTTCTCTTTGCTGGCCCCACCTACTCTTTGAAAAAGTCCAATGGGACACAATGCGTCAGTGAAGGGGGCTAAGTGACATCATCACATTTGAAGGAATACATAGTGGTCCTGCATTTTGCAAATATCTACATGTCTCATGTCTGAGTATTGCAAGCTGATTTTAACTACTATAATGTAAGTGTGGTTTTATTTACTGGATTGAATACATGAATGGTACACAATATGAGCTTCTTTCTGTTTTTATATGCTAACTAGGGATGAGCTTCGTATTCGCGTCGAACTCATGTATTTTCGATCTTTCGTCGAAATACGAACAAAACGGGTCGTTCGCGCCAAATTCGAGTTACGTTTCACAGACCATAATTCACTGCGGCGTCGCTGGCTGATGATTGGCCAAGCATGCACTATGACCCGCATGCTTGGCCAATCACAGCTTGCAAAAAACCCAGAGCCATAATTGGCCAAAGCCATGGTGGCTTTGGCCAATTATGGCTCAGGGGTTTTAGTACATGCCCCACACTATAAAAGGCCGCCTGCAGGTCGGCATTGTGTAGTGTGTTGCGGTAGTTAAGAGAGAACAGAGAGAGACAGACAGAGAGAGTGTCATTTTTTACAGGTAGATAGAGCAGGCAGGCAGGCAGGCTAGTCAGTTAATGTTACAGTGTGTAGAGGATATATATATACATCCCAGGTGTTGTACATATATTTATACACTGTATAGTTTAGCTAGATCAGTTCTTCCTAATTTACTGGCAGGCAGGTGATTGTGCTATTTAAAGAAGTTTTCACAGGCATACTATAGACATCCAGCAGGTACAATATTCAAAGGAATTTTTAATTTTTTTTATTTAAGCATCATTAACCACTTAAGGACCCCTTCACGCCGCTATACGTCAGCAGAAGCTCCCTGACCGCGGGACCCGCGGACCCGATCACCGCTGGAGTCCCGCGATCGGTCCCCGGAGCTAAAGAATGAGGAGAGCTGTATGTAAACACAGCTTCCCCGTTCTTCACTGTGGCGGCGTCATTGATCGTGTGATCCCTTTTATAGGGGGACACAATTGATGACGTCACACCTACAGCCACACCCCCCTACAGTTGTAAACACATATTAGGTCACACATAACCCCTTCAGCGCCCCCTGTGGTTAACTCCCAAACTGCAACTGTCATTTTCACAGTAAACAATGCATTTTAAATGCATTTTTTGCTGTGAAAATGACAATGGTCCAAAAAATGTGTCAAAATTGTCCGAAGTGTCCGCCATAATGTCGCAGTCATGAAAAAAATTGCTGATCGCCGCCATTAGTAGTAAAAAAAAATAATTAATAAAAATGCAATAAAACTATCCCCTATTTTGTAAACGCTATAAATTTTGCCAAACCAACCGATAAACGCTTATTGCGATTTTTTTTAACAAAAATAGGTAGAAGAATACGTATCGGCCTAAACCAAGGAAAAAATATGTTTTTTTATATATTTTTGGGGGATATTTATTATAGCAACAAGTAAAAAACATTGAATAAAGTGACAAGTGCTTTTGCGCTAATACGGACCCTTAATAAATAATAATCCTAAACAAAATTACAGTGCAGCAAAACCTAAAAGTGTTTACAGTACACAAAATGTGGAAATGAATAAAATGGGGTTCTGCGCAACATCTCACACAGTCATGGTAAGTGAAAAAATGTGTAAATAAATTAATAAATAATTTAAATAATACAACAAGAGAGCTCGCAAGCTCAATAATAATGAGTGAATGGAATGATAAATCAACAAATAAATAAATATAATATGAGAGCTACCAAGCTCAATGTGTAGATGAATCAAAAAAATATATTGATGAATCAAACAAATATATATATCACAAAGTCCCAAAATATGTGAATAAATAAGTGATAATATCACAAAAAATAGGTGATAATATCACAAAAAAGTAATAAAGTGATAAGTGCCAAATAGTCCTATATTCAGTGAAATCAAGAGGCTGCCCAAATGGAACTGCTGATGTTGCCGAATTTCCACTTAATGAGATAGGGGTTGTTGACCGATGCATGCACACATCCCTCCCTAGGCTCACAGGACTCTTACCTCAAAGTCAGTAGTAAGGGGCATTCACTATGAGCCTCAGTGGCAATCTTCTATGAATAATCTCAGCCAGTCCTCCTGAACCACAGATACACGTCCCTCAGCTAATCCAGGCAATGCTCGGACCAAAATAAAAAAGAGGGAACAGAAGGAGGCTCCAATCGTGAAATACTGTAAGGCTCAGGGGTATTTTAATGTATGAAAAAACCTGTGCTTACATCAAAACAATAATAAAAGAACGTGCAGCAAATTTAAAAACGAGCGGCGTCCACAGCGCCAGCTTACGTCACTCCAGGTGTACGTCCGTCCGTCCAATCCCTACGCGTTACGACACGGAATCACGTGTCTTCATCACGTGTCTTCCCCAGATGAAGACACGTGATTCCGTGTCGTAACGCGTAGGGATTGGACGGTCGGACGTACACCTGGAGTGACGTAAGCTGGCGCCGTGGACGCCGCTCGTTTTTAAATTTGCTGCACGTTCTTTTATTATTGTTTTGACCCTATTTATTTATTTGTTGATTTATCATTCCATTCACTCATTATTATTGAGCTTGCGAGCTCTCTTGTTGTATTATTTAAATTATTTATTAATTTATTTACAAATGTTTTCACTTTCCATGACTGTGTGAGATGTTGCGCAGAACCCCATTTTATTCAAGTAAAAAACATTGAATTTTTTTCAAAATTGTCGCTCTATTTTTGTTTATAGCACAAAAAATAAAAACCGCAGAGGTGATCAAATACCACCAAAAGAAAGCTCTATTTGTGGGAAAAAAAGGACGCCAATTTTGTTGTTTGTTGTTTTGGGAGCCACGTCACATGAGCGCGCAATTGTCTGTTAAAGCTAAGCAGTGCCGAATCGCAAAACCTGGCCGGGTCCTTTAGCTGCATTTTGGTCCAGGTCTTAAGTGGTTAAAATCACTGCTCCTGAGCAGTAATTTTAATGATGCTTAAATAAAAAAAAAAAAGAAAAATTCCTTTAAATATTGTACCTGTGTCTATAGTATGCCTGTGAAAACATCTTTGAAAACCCGGGTCTTGCCCGAGGGAACATGTATCAATGGAAAAAAAAGTTTTAAAAATGGTTGTTTTTTCAGGAGTCCTTAAAACATTTTGAAACACGAAATCATTAATTATAATATAATAAATAACTCTAAATAATTATAACATATTACTGATCCTAAAGTTACTCTCCCCCACTTGATATCATTATTAGATCAGTTTTCTGGACTCTCTGGTCTCTCCTTAAACCCTAACAAAACAACGGCCCTCAATGTCTCCCTTCCCCACTCCATAGTGCAGAGCCTTAGGGATGATTTTAATTTTCAATGGGCACCACATTCTCTTCCTTATTTAGGGGTTCAAATAACGTCTTCCATTGAGACGCTTTACAAGGCTAATTACCCCCCTTTGTTTAAAAAACTGAAAGATGATCTTCGTCGGTGGGCAGATTATTCTTTATCATGGTTTGGCAGGATAAATTGTGTCAAAATGACGCTTCTACCCAGACTGCTTTATTATTTTCGAACTCTATTTTCGAACTTGGGTCTCGATTGAGGCGCTCTCCTGTCACCCTCTGGCTATAGGAACGCTGATGTGGCTTCCCAGTCGACTACGCCCTCCTATTTTATGCCCTTCTTTATCACATTCATTGGCGGTTTGGGACAGTGTACGCCACCAGGCATCCTTAGCATCTCCACACACTCCTTTAGCTCCCATTTTTTGTAATTTGGAGTTCCCACCTGGTTTGGCGCCACAATCATTTCACTGGTGGTTGAATAAGGGATTGCTTAGAATTGGGGACTATCTTAATGGTTATCAGATACATTCTTTCCAACATTTTAAGGACGAGTTACAGGTACCTGATAGTGAATTATTTAGATTTAACCAAATAATATCTTTTGTCAGATGCAAACTCAATCTTGTTACTGAACCACTTGCACTCACAACATTTGAGTTGGTTTGCCAGGCAAAGGGGCTAGTAACAGGACGGGTTTCTGTGGTCTATACGTCCCTCGCTGAACCAAACTCAAAGCTCCCTTATATGAAGCAGTGGGAAAAAGAATTGTCAGATTGGCAGGATATGGCTTATAACGTATCTAAAGTTTCTATCAATACTACGTTAATTGAAGCCAACTATAAAACACTTTTACGGTGGTACTTGGTACCGACTCGGTGGCTAAAATGCATGTGGCTGCTTTGCCTAATTGCTTTAGACATTGTGGTCAACTGGGGACAATGTATCATGTTTGGTGGCAGTGCCCTACAGTGATCAGGTTCTGGATCAGGATTTTCAACTTGATACATTCAGTGATGGGGGTGAATATCCGTAGATCCCCCGAGATAGCCTTATTTCATAGATTGCCTGGTGAGGTGCCCAGGACATCGGTGAAATTAATCACGTATATTTTGTTAGCGGCAAGAATCGCAATAGCTCGTCAGTGGAAACAATTGGGTATCCCTCTGGATTTTGTTAAAATAAGGTAAATTGGATTATGGTAAACGATAAACTCACACATATATTCCATAATAAATCTGAAAAATTTGAGAAAATTTGGGACCCCTGGATTCAGTATATCTCGGTTCCCCAATGAGCTCTGAGTTGACCCTCTTCTGCTCTTTTACTCTCATACCCATCTACTTTTTTTCCTCTCTTTTATTTTTCACTTATTTCCTTTTTCCTTCTTTCTCTCTCTTTTCCTCCTTTAATGCTTGATTGTGTTTGACTATATGGTATACTAGGTCATATTGAATCTTGTCTGATCTTTAGACTCTCAGGAAGTTGATAAAGATTTCTTGTCACGTATTACACGGTATTGCTCTCTAATTCTCACTCTACTTGTGTTGGATTTTATAATGATATTCAAGCTTCTATTGGGGCTTGTGGAGTCTTTAGCCTTTTTCTGTTTGTTTTGTTTTTTTGTATTGCTCTTTACAAGGCATTAATACTGTGTAATGATGAATTGAATTGCTCTTATTTATATTTTTCCCTTCATTGGAAATTTAATGATCGGCCTGTGTATGCTGACTATTCTGTTCTTTTCTCTAATAAACACATTGAAATATAAATAATTATAACAAATAATATAATAATAATAATAATAATAATAATAATAATAATAATAATAAAAATAACAACTATTCAATAATGTAATCAAATCAAAAACACTGACATTTGCTCAGTTGCAGAATTGTCGCTGCCATTACTTTCAGTGTTTGATGACAAATTTCCCCACAAATCACTAACGCTCAATTCTGCAAGTGATTCTAATTAATTATTGCAGTTTTGACATACAGGGACACTTTTTGGTTGCTATGGACAATCTACAGTTTCCAGGCAGTATTTATTATATAAAAGTGCATGCAGGGCACTGGACAGACCCCTAGGGACAAAGGGGGTGTGTAACTATTTTATACAGTACTGTAATCTATACTGTGTTTTTATTTTTTATTATTAATTTGGCGTCGATCTCCGCCCCCGTGCGTTGTAACGTCACAGGGAACGAAGCTCGGTCGTACTCGGGCACTGTGTGAATCGAGTGAGGAGACAGCTCGCTCACACAGTGGGTAAACATTGCAGGATCCAGGGGACAAGGTAAGTAAACTCTGCCTGGATACTGCGATGTGATCCCAAGTCTGGCTCGGAGATACCGCTAATGGTACTGAAATTTCACCCCGAGCCAGACTCGGGATTACCGCCAGGGAGGTTAACCACTTAAAGACCACCTACCATACACATACTGCGACAAGGCGGCTCTATTGTGCAAAATCACATACCTGTATGTGATTTTGTTAAATGGCCACTGGGAGGCACGCGTGCGCTGCCGGAACAGTGGTCAAGTGCTGATTGGCCACAGAGGGATCACTCCCCACAGAGACAGAATGGCAGTCTGCCAATGTAAATAAGTAGACTGCCGTGCTATCAGACATGGACACTGTGATGCACTGTTACTTCTAATCGGAAACACTGAGGGAACACAGTTAAACCTTTGATCACCCCTGATGTTAACCCCTTCCCTGCCAGTGCCATTAGTACATTGTCAGTGCATATTTTTAGCACTGATTACTGTAATAATGTTGCTGGTCCCCAAAAAAGTGTCATAAAATGTCAGCTAGGTGTCACATCTGTCCACATCAATATCGCAGTCCTGCTGATCATGGCCATTACAAGTAATAAATAAATAAATAAAAATGCCATAAATATATCCCCTATTTTGTAGATGCTATATCATTTGTGCAAACCAGTCAATATACTGTACTTTTATTGGGATTTTTTTTAACCAGAAATATGTAGGCATGTACATGTTGGCCTAAATTGATGAAGAAATTTGATTTTTTACATTATTTTCTTGTCAAATTTGTTTATTATTTTTTAAATATAACAAAGATTGACAAATAAAGACCAGTTAGCCTAACATCAATAGTATGCAAGCTCTTGGAGGGGATGATAAGGGACTATATACAAGATTTTAGTAATGAAAACAGTATCATTAGCAGTAATCAGCATGGATTCATGAAAGCACCTTGGGTGGAAATTGATAATTATATTGAAGCGGTGGTGGCATTTCTTCCTTCACAGAATCATCATTACAATTGGACTTTGTTCACTGTTTTATTTGATTTATATATTTTTTGATCATATTTGAATTCACTCGCGTGGTTTCAAGTGCAGTTTTTGGCTGCAATTGTTGGGACTCATTTATATATATTTTTTGTGTTTTTATGTTGCAATTTTATTGTTAATTAGACACTGTGTCACGGCACTATACTTATTGTATATGGGCCTAGCGCCCTCTATTTATATTTTATCATGGATTCATGAAGAATCGTTCTTGCCAAACCAATCTATTAACCTTCTATGAGGAGGTGAGTTGCCATCTAGATAAAGGAAGGCCCGTAGATGTGGACGATACTAATCTAAGCAGGGCAATAACTTCTCCGCGGGATGTGGAAACCTTGCAAGAAGATCTGAACAAATTAATGGGGTGGGCAATTTCATGGCAAATGAGGTTTAATGGAGAAAAATGTAAAATAATGCATTTGGGTGGTAAAAATATGAATGCAATCCATACACTAGGGGGAGAACCTCTGGGGGAATCTAGGATGGAAAAGGATCTGGGGTCCTAGTAGATGATAGGCTCTGTAATGGCATGCAATGCCAAACTGCTGCTAACAAAGCAAACAGAATATTTTGGCATGCATTATAAAATAGTTTAACTCCAGGGATAAAGCAATAATTCTCCCACTGCAAGACTCTGGTGTGATCACACCTGGAGTATGCTGTCCAGTTCTGGGCACCAGCACTCAGGAATAATTTACTGGAAATGGAGTACAAAGAAGGGCAACGAAGCTAATAAAGGGTCTGGAGGACATTAGTTATGAAGAAAGGTTGCGAGCACTTAAATTATTCTCTCTGGAGAAGAAATGCTTGAGAGGGGATATGATTTAAATTTACAAATACCATACTGGTCACCCCACAATAGGGATAAAACTTTTTCCCAGAAGGGAGTTTAACCACTTCAGCCCGGGACCATTTGGCTGCCCAAATACCAGAGCACCTTTTGCGATTTGGCACTGCATCGTTTTAACTGACAATTGTGCGGTCGTGCGACGTGGCGCCCAAACAAAATTGAAGTCCTTTTTTCTCCACAAATAGAGCTTTCTTTTGGTGGTATTTGATCACCTCTGCGGTTTTAATCTTGTGTGCTATAAAAAAGAAAACAGCGACAACATTTTGCCATAATAAATATCCCCCAAAAATATATATAAAAAACATTTTTTTGCTCAGTTTAGGCCGATATGTATACTTCTACATATTTTTGGTTAAAAAAATCGCTAAAAAAAGTGTTTATTTACTGTTTTGCGCAAAAGTTATAGCGTCTACAAAATAGGGGATAGTTTTATGGCATTTATATTAATATTTTTTTTTACTAGTAATGGCGGCGATCAGTGATTTTTATCGTGACTGTGACATTATGGTAGACACATCGGACACTTCTGTCATTTTTGGACCATTGTCATTTATACAGCGATCAGTGCTATAAAAGTACATTGATTACTGTGTAAGTGACACTGGCAGTCAAGGGGTTAACCAGTAAGGGGCACTGAAGGGCTTAAGTGTATCCTAGGGATGTGTTCTAACTGTAGGGAGGATGGGCTACATCACTAGGCAGAACGGGGAAATGCTTGTTCACATTAGCATTTCCCCATTCTTCCTCTCCGTGAGGTGATCGCAATATGCACTTAAAAGTGCAGTCACTGTAAATCGCTGTAGATCTGAGGGGAAGCTCTGAAATTAGGGGAAGCACTGCTGATTTTATCATGCAATCATATGCAAGCAAAAGTGCTATTTTTTATTTTCCTTGCATGTCCCCCTCAGATCTACAGAGACTGCACTTCCTTTCAGTGCATTTTCAAATGTACTTGTAGTGCAAAGTGGATTTTCCTTTCATAAATTTACCCCCAATGTGTATATAAGTACCACACAATATTAAAAGAAAGGTAGAAAACAAAAAATATTAGTAGATAGAGAAAAGAGGGTATCAAAAAGGGGGAAGGGAATGAAGGGGGGTTTACAAGTGCTGATGCAATCCCAAATGAATAGAAAGTATAGTCACGGCGAATAGAGTAAAATTACCAAGGCAATAATACATTTTTTTTTATTGGATATGTTTTATAGCTGCATGACTATATACATTGGCAGAATTCCATGGCTGGGCATATGGCCGTATGGGTACATCCCCATTGAGACGAGGCATTGTGGGCATGCGGCCACCGCAAGCTTCGTGAGTGTGACCGTGGGTCCCGCGGACTCAATGTCGGTCGGGAGTCCCGCGATCGTCTCACAGAGAGGAAGAACGGGGAAATGCTGATGTAAACAAGCCTTTCCCCTTTCTGCCTAGTGACAGGACACCTTTTCTTCTCTTTGTTTCACTATTTCCCTTCCTTCCCTCCCCCTTTGTTTCACCTCCTTAGCACTTTCCATTCTCTCTTTCCACCTTCTTTTTTCTCCTTTCCCCTCCCCCTTCTTCCTTCCCTCTCTTTCCTTTTTTCTTTACCCATACACCCTTAAATTGCTGCTTACCATGTGTTATATATTATATATACATTCTAGTACTGTCACACAACCTCCCGTGTCCGCCCCCGGGGGGAACACCCCTTTGGGTGTCCCATAATTGCTGCATACAGCCCATCAGGCTTATTTGGGTGAGTCATGATTTCTTGTTCGTATCGTGCTCGTCAAATAAACTGTAATATCTGTAGCTTTGCTATAATGAAGCATGTTTTGATTATATGATATATCATTCCAGATGTTAAAGCTAGACACGCCTCCTGAAGAAGTGACTTGGTCACAAAACTTGTCTAGGGAATGTCACTAGCCACAGCCAAACTGCGCTCTACATATCTGTGGAGTCTGTAACAATTTAAATTCTAGTATCTAGTCACGTCTGTGGCGGACTATTGTTTATCTTTGTAAATTTGTGTTAATATATTTTTGTAATAAATTGTTTAATTTTATAAACGTATTGTCTCGTATCTGGGTGCCGCAACAGTCCAATCACTACTGGCAATCAGGGTCCTATGTTGGAGTGATCCTAACGCATCTCCTTCCTCCTTTCCAATTTCATCATTTAGGATGATGGCGCCCCCCCCAATTCATGTTTTATTGTGGAGGCAATCCATTTCTATCTATCCCTATTTTGTAGACGCTATAACTTTTGCACAAACCACTCAATAAACACTGTGATTTTTTACCAAAAATATGTAGAAGAATACGTATCGGCCTAAACTAAGAAAAAAAAAAAATATATATATATATATATATATATATATATATATATATATATTTGAGGATATTTATTATAGCAAAAAGTAAAAAATATTGCTTTTCTTTAAAAATGTTGCTTTTTTTTGTTTATAGCGCAAAAAAACAAAAACGCAGAGGTGATCAAATACCACCAAAATAAAGCTATATTTGTGGGAAAAAAAGGACGTTAATTTTGTTTGGGAGCCACTTAGCATGACCGCGCAATTGTCAGTTAAAGCAACGCAGTGCTGAATCCCAAAAAGTGCTCTGGTCTTTGGGGAGCCAAATGGTCCGGGGTTGAAGTGGTTAAGGGGGTACAACCTTCTGGGGCGGACGTGGCTAAGATCATTCATAACCTCCCTCCTCCATATCTTTCTAAACTCCTGCATATCAACAGACCCTCTCGCACTCTCAGGTGTTCTTCCTCCATTCCTCTCAATGTTCCATCTGCCCACTTGATCACTATGGGATTGAGAGCTTTAGCTGCTCTGCCACTCGACTTTGGAACACCCTGTCACCTGACATACGGAACATTGATTTCCTACCTATCTCCAAATCACATCTCAAAAATCATCTTTTAAACTAGCATACTCTGTCTGACTTAATTGATTTATTTTTGTAATTTAATGGTTATGTAATGTATTTTCTGTTATTTAATTTTAGTTTTTCTGTTGCTTTGTTTTTATCTTTGTATGGTGAACTTGAGTGTTCTGAAAGGTGCCTATAAATAAAATGTAATATTATTATTAATCAATGGGGATGATTTACCAAGGACAAATAGACTGTGCACTTTGCAAGTGCAGTTGCACTCTGCATAGGCATTTACTCCAAAGCTTAGTAAATTATGGGAATCTATGCTGACTTCCAACATCCAATTATGTGCAAGCAAAAAATGCTGATTTTTTTTCCTAGCATGTGATTGGATATTCTTTGCACAGTGAAGCTTCCCCCCATTTACTAAACTCTTGACCAAGTGCCCTTGCAGAGTGCAACTGCACTTGTAAAGTACACAGTCTATTTGCCTTTAGTAAATCCAACCCACAGAATCATGTCAATTAGGGTTTGTTTAGTAAATGTTCTCCTAACTCAGTAAATAAGGTGATGGTTTGTTTGCTTCAATCAACCAATTAAATATAATGAAAAATCATGTTTTTACTGTTTTATTTTTGTTTCATTTCCCCTGGGCAACGTTAACACAATTATATTTTTTTTTTACTAAACTAAATGAACTTTCAATATTCAATATACATTTTATTTTAGTTAACTTTATTGCTCCAGCAAATTTTTACTATACGGTTCATATTTTATTGCCAAGAGATGTTAGGCTGATATAAAGTTCAAAAGAGGGTAGTATTGGTGTATTTTATGAAATGACTCCCTAACAACGTCTCTATTTGTCTTAGTGAAAACTGTCAGCTCAACATATTAATGATAGATTCTAAAATTGTAGCTTTGTCTCAAAAACAAAAACAGGCCAATTCTGACATTTCTCTCCTACATGTATACATCTTTTTTTTTTTGCTAGAAAATTACATACAACCCCCAAATGTTATATATGTTTTTTTTTCTAGGAGACCCTAGAGAATAAAATTATCTCGCACGGTATTTACAAAACAATTTTTCAAATGTTTCATGCAAAAAAAAAAAAAACAGTAGTTAGCCCAATTTGTTTGCATAATTTAAAATATGATGGTACTCTGAGTAAATAGATATCTAACATGTCATGCTTCAAGATAGCACATGTGCGTGGAATTTGCGCAAAACTTTGGTACTTAAAAATCCCCATAGGCGGTGCTTTAATTTTTTTTACTGGTTACATGTTTTGAGTTACAGAGGAGGTCTATGGCTAGAATTATTGCTCTCACTCTAATGCCCTGTACACACGATCAGTTTGTCTGATAAAAACGGTCCTATGGACCGTTTTTATCGGACGAACCGATCGTGTGTGGGCCCCATCGTTTTTTTTGCCATCAGTGAAAAAAATTAGAACCTGTTTTAAAATGTTCTGATGGTTAAAAAAACGATAGAAAAAAACGATCGTCTGTGGGGAAATCCATCGGTCAAAAATCCACGCATGCTCAGAATCAAGTCGACGCATGCTCGGAAGCATTGAACTTCATTTTTCTCTGCACTTCATTGTGTTTTACGTCACCACGTTGGACACGATCAGATTTTTAACTGATGGTGTGTAGGCAAGACTGATGAAAGACAGCTTCATCAGATATCTGATGAAAAAATCCATCGGCCCGTTTTCATCAGATGAACTGATCTGGTGTATGTGGCATAACATTTGTGGCGTTATCTCACATGTGTAGTTTGAACACCGTTTACATATGTGGGCACGACTTACATATGCAGTCGCTTCTGCATGCAAGCACACGGAAAGGAGGAGCACGTAATTTTTCTTTATTGTTAATTTTACTTTTATTTTTCTACTTTGACACCTTCTTTTAAGAAATCCATTTTGATAACTTTTATTCCTATTACAAGGCATGTAAACATCCCTTGTAATAGGAATAAGCATGACAGGTCCTCTTTACAGTGAGATATGGGGTCAATAATCTCTAGGCTGGAAAGCCAGAAAAAAAAAAAGATCTCAGCTTCCCAGCCAAGGCAGCGACAAGTGCAGGGGCCAGACGTGACATTGTAACATCGCGCCTGGCCTCCAAACCATCATAGAGACTCCGGGACCATCTGGTCTGCCAGAAATCTCTATTGTCAGCATCTGGCCCCAGCGGTTCCCTTCTCCAAATCACCGATGGCAGGGGTGAATCAGTGGATGCACCGGAGGGCAGCGGGAGGGGGGAAATTCGATGTCTGCTGTGGGCACACGCAGGTGCTTCGTTACACAGGTAAAACAGCTGTCTGCCTATGTAAACAAGGCAGATCGCCATTCTTTCAGTACAGAAGGCATGGTTCCTGTGCCTCTGCTATGCTGTTTTATTTTTCAAAATAGTCAGCCTTATTTCGTTAGAGCACAAAAAAATAAAAAACGCAGAGGTGCAGAAAGCTCTATTTGTGGGGGAAAAATGACATATATTTTGTTTAGGTACATCTTTGAACAACCGCACAATTGTCAGTTAAAGTAAGGCAATGCCGTTTCACAAAAAATGGCCTGGTCATGAAGGGGTAAATCTTCCAGGGGTCATGTGGTTTAAAGAGCTCATCTTCTCACTAAAGCTTTGAATGGCACAGCGATGCTCAAATTACCAAAATTGAAAGTGGTTTTAGTTGTTCACTTTAGTTTAGAAAAGCACTACATTATGTGCTCATATGCAATAAGTAGAATGGTAAATATCACAAATAATGTATTTATATTGCTTGTTATTTGCAGATCTACAAACATAAATTCTTCCACAACTTTTGGTAAGTGGTAATTTAAGGATAATCTGGCATGGCTAGGTGTTGTGGCTTGGAAACTTTTCACAAGTGCTGACAGAATGTCACCTGATGATATAACTACTTCTTCCCAATATAATAATAATAATGTTAATTATAACAAATGCCATATAAATACCATCTATATTAATATTGGTTCATCAGATCTTTTGGCAATCCCTATGTATTCCTCAAGAACCCCAAAACCCAAAACAGCAGTTGTCATTCTATTAGTTGTTCTAAGCTGTTGCTTTGGTAAACCAACATCAATCCAAAACTTGACATCCTCTAGGTATTCATTGGGAACCCACAAAGTCCCTGTCGTTATGAAACACCAATTGGCTTTTTATTGGTTGTTTTAAGCTGGTGCTTTGTTAAGCCACAACTAATATTGATTCCATAACATTTGGTAAATTGTAATTTAAGGATAATCTGTTCTGTGGCTTGGAAACCTTTCATAAGTACTGACAAAATGTCATGCGAAATGTCACCTGATGACATAACCATCTTCCTACAATATAAATACCATCTCATTTAGCATTGGTTCATCAGATCTTGTGGTAATCTCTCAGTATTCCTCAAGAACTCACAAACCCATTGCCATCATGAAAACAGCAATTGTCTTTCTATTGGTTGCTCTAAGCTGTTGCTTTGGTAAGCAAAAATGAATCTAAAATATTTCTACTAAAAATAACTTTTAACAATTATGTTTAATGAGATGTTATCCAAATGCCAAATTGTATAATTGATTTTAGAAATGAATGTATTGCATAAGTGGTCTTAGTTATTCAACTAAAATATTTTACTTTAATTTAATATGTGCTGATTTTACCTTTTAACAATTATGTTCTAGTTTTAAATTATTGGAATGTCAGAGCTCATATCTTTTTTTTTTTTGTGAAATGTGTCTATTGAATTTTAACAATTAACATACATAAGTACATATGTTGGCAGCACAAGAAAAGATCACATATATGTTAACAATATTTAGTTGTAGTTCCAACATAAACTAAAAGTACTTTAACTAAAACAACTTAGCATTGATCTAACTACTCAAAAGATTATGTCATACATTGTATAAGAAAGGATAAAACCAACTTAGACCAGGTTAATATAAGATGACCTTATAAAAAAATAAACAAAATAAGTCTTAATTATTATCAAGAGTATAGTTTAAAAAATTAAAAATAAAGAAATAATTTATTATAGAATCTAAAATCTTATACTACATATTGGAACTATGTACAATTGGTAAAATGATAACCAAGCAAATACAATTTCTGCTACCTATATAAAGAGTAAATTGAAAGAGGAGAGAGAAAGAATAAGGGGAGAAGTAGAAGAGAAAAGATAAAAGAAAAAGTAGTCTTAGGTAGGAGAAAAAATAGACGTGGAAGAAAGAAATGAGAGGTAGTAGGGGTCCCCGGGGAGCACATATCTTTTTATGATGATCTTCATAACAGTATTGTTTTGCGTTTCTCATTTGTGTAAAATATTATTTTAGATTGGTTGGTTTATTCTATCTAGATAATTCATTAGTAAACTCTGAAAACTTAGTGCTCTACTATTTGTGAGGCATATCATTTATTGATAATATTAAAACTGGTAAATTTAATTGGTAACTATACATACATTTTTATGCATCTACCCTATTCCAGTTAAAGGTTGTAGAAATCACTGACATTGAGTGCAGATCAGAGATGTCTTTGCATTCTGTTATAGTTTACTGCAAGTGACATCATTTTCATTAAACTGGTTGTTGGATATGTCACATTCCTGTAAAATGCAATTAATGGATTGGCACCTAAAACTGTAGAGAGCCTACTGGCAATGCTAGTGACAAGTTCTTTGTCCCCGATTGACTTTTTTTATAACAGCTTCCATGGTTTGGGTCCTAAATGTGTTTTTGCATTGCACATCTTGTGTCAATACTAAAAGGCAGATGGGGGACATTAAAAACTCATTCACCTCAAGGACAACATTTGATGTAAGTGTCTTAACTTGCATTATAATGTAAGAGAAATGCCCTGATAAGATGTTGCTTGATTACACGTTGATATAACATTATCAAACAGTTCAACACAGTGCTGGACAAAGTCACCACAGTGCCCCACATTCAAACACTGTCCATATACAACCTCCTAGTTATTATGACTAGATAGATAGATACAGTATCTTACAAAAGTGAGTACACCCCTCACATTTTTGTAAATATTTTATTCTATCTTTTCATGTGACAACACTGAAGAAATTACACTTTGCTACAATGTAAAGTAGTGAGTGTACTGTACAGCTTGTATAACAGTGTAAATTTGCTGTCCCCTCAAAATAACTCAACACACAGCCATTAATGTCTAAAATGCTGGCAACAAAAGTGAGGCTTCCTTCTGGGACGACTTGATGCAGTGTGCGGTGTATGGTCTGAGCACTGACAGGCTCACCCCCCACACCTTCAACCTCTGCAGCAATGCTAGTGGTTTAGACATTAATGGTTGTGTGTTAAGTTATTTTGAGGGGAAAGCATATTTACATTCTTATACAGTCTGTACACTCACTACTTGTCATTGTAGCAAAGTGTCATTTCTTTAGTGTTGTAACATGAAAAGATATAATAAAATATTTAGAAACATGTGAGGGGTGTACTCACTTTTGTGAGATACTGTAGATACCTAGCAGAAAAAGGAGGGAGTTTTTTGGGGACTTTAAAGGAGCCAATGAGTGGATAGGTTCATCTGCCTCCATCCCTATTATATGCAAAAACATCAAAGGGAATAGATAGATATATACTGTAGATAGATAGATAGATAGATAGATAGATAGATAGATAGATAGATAGATAGATAGATAGATAGATAGATAGATAGATAGATAGATAGATAGATAGATAGATAGATAGATAGATAGATAGATAGATAGAATATGAACTCGCTCATAATACCCTACTAGGGTTGAACAATGAACATTCCTTTTAGAACAAATTATGCCAAGGGGAAATGGGAGAATCCTTTTGCATATCTCAGTGTCCATTAGACACTAATGAATGTGTTTGTTATGCTACAACGTTTGGTCATTGCAAACCAGGATCACATTTGGGGAATCATGAAGAATGATTTCCATGCCTCACCTTTACTCGACAGGAGGAGCCACCAGATTAAAATCTCATACATACATGAGCCCATAAGTTTCATAAAGCCCTTGTACAGATTGTACATCAGCCTTCACAAATGGCATGTCTACCCCAGGTGCCAGATCATTACAGCAATTCCTATCTAGCCTATTGATGTTAAGTAAATAGTAATAATAATATACATGATACACAATCATTTGTTAACCTTGCAAATCTTTTGGGGGTTCTGCTATACAGTTGTTTTAAAGCTAAGTGTTTTAATAGTATCTATGAGGGATTGTGCTTCACAATAAATTGAAAACCTAATGTTGTTTATGAATTCCTGTTTTACAGTGCAAATTTATTTGAAAATTTTGATCACAAATAGGGAAACATATTGTATTTGGCATACTGCATTCAAGACTAATGCCGCATACACACGATCGGTTCATCCGATGAAAACTGTCTGATGGATTTTTTCATCAGATATCCGATGAAGCTGACTTTCATCAGTCTTGCCTACACACCATCAGTTAAAAAACCGATCGTGTCAGAACGCGGTGATGTAAAACACAAGGACGTGCTGAGAAAAATGAAGTTCAATGCTTCCGAGCATGCGTCGACTTGATTCTGAGCATGCGTTGATTTTTAACCGATGGATTTCCCCACAGACGATCATTTTTTTCTATCGTTTTTTTAACCATCAGATAATTTTAAAACAGGTTCTACGTTTTTTCACCGATGGGAAAAAAAACGATGGGGCCCACACACGATCAGTTCGTCTGATGAAAACGGTCCATCAGACCGTTTTCATCAGACACACCGATCGTGTGTACGCGGCATAAGATGTCTACAGAAGCAAACAGCAGGCAGTAATAATAAATTGCTTTTGTTTATAATTTACCATAAAGCCTGATTGAACCTGTGTGAACACAGTTAGGGTGCATAAGAAATGCAAATGTGTAAAGCTTGTGTTTTTAAAGCACCTCCATATACAGTCTGTCCCCCATCAGTGGTAAGCAGAGAAGGTCGGTACAAGAGCAGCAGTCTCTCTGAAGAGGTCCCTGTGAATCAGTTAGATCTCTCCAATTAGCAGGAAGTGTGAGCTTTCCTAATTGCCGAGCTTTAGCTCAGGCTCACAGGGGGCATGGCACAATGCTACACAAAGTCTCACAAAGTGCATACGTTCTTCCATGCAGACTGCTGAGGGACAGGCTGTTTTTAAGATGTAGCAGCTTTACAAACAAAAAGAACAGTAAGACTTGCACACTTACAGTATTGTTTCATTGCATATTAAATGAGCTTACATAATTTAGTAGGAGGAGTTAATTGGGCTCTAAATTAATATAAATGTAAAATAGCAATAATAATAATAATGACAATGACATCATCCTTATCCTCATCATTATCTATTTGTTTTGCAGATGTTCCTGCTGCTTCTAAAACTCATGGAAAACGTCCTCGCCCTGCTCAAAGTCCCATTTCATCTGACTGCATAGTAAACTTACTTCAGGTATGTCAGACTAAGATCGTATAAGAAATGGCTTGGTGAAGAATTGAATGGGCTGTTGCTCATTTCCTACCTGGTGTGTAAAAGAATACAAATTATTATTTCTTCACCTTAGTAGTAATATCCCAATACACTGTCAATTATTTCAACAATAACAGATGTTTTTTTTTTTATAGCAACTACATGTAAACAGTACAATTAAATACATCTTGCCTGTTTGATAATGCAAAAATGAAGATAACACACAAAGATATCTGTGTTAAGAGCTACAGTTAATTATCAATAGTTCTATTAACCATTTCAGCCCCGGAAGATTTGGCTGCTCAATGACCAGGCCATTTTTTACGATACACCACTGTGTCACTTTAACTGTACCCAAACAAAATTTTTCTCCACAAATAGAGCTTTCTTTTGGTGGTATTTGATCACATCTGCGTTTTTTATTTTTTGCACTACAAAAAAGAAAAAACTTTTTGCTATATAAAATATCCCCAATTTGTTTTAAAAAAAACCAATTTGTTTCCTCAGTTTAGGTCGATATGTATTCTTCTACAGAATTTTGGTAATACCAATCACAATAAGCGTATATTGATTGGTTTGTGCAAAAGTTATAGCATCTACAAAATAGGGGAACGATTTATGGCAATTGTATTATTATTTTTTTTTACTAGTAATGGCAGTGATCAGTGATTTCTATCGGGACTGCGACATTATGGCAGACAGATCGGACACTTTTGACACATTTTTGGGACCATTGACAATTATACAGCGATCAGTGCTATAAAAATGCACTGATACTGTGCAAATGTCACTGGCAGGGAAGGGGTTAACACTAGAGGGTGATTAAGGGGTTAACTATGTTCCCTTGTGTGTGTTCTAACTGTAGGGGGATTGGATTGACTAGAGGAGATAACAGATTGTTGTTCCTAGCTAGTAGGAACACACAATATGTCTCTCCTCTCGTCACAGAACAGGGATTTGTGTGTTTACACACACACAATTCTGTTCTGGCTCTCGTGCCCACGACCATGCGCATTGGCACCCCCTGTTATCCCCGCTTAAAGGGCCAACATACAGCTACAACGGTTTGCCGAAGCATGCTGACCTGCCACAGTATAATGACGACAGCTGGTCTGCAGTTCCCAATCAATAAATGTTTATGAGAAAAGAATCACTTGTTGATTGACTTCCTGTCCCAGTTCAACTTTTAGGATTCAGCTGCTTAAAGTCCAACTTCATACACTTTTTAAACAGTTACCCAACAAGAGTTTAAAACATTAAAATAAATCAGCTCTAGCTGCAATACCTCCTTATCTAGTGCAGCCCCCAACACCCCCCCCTGCTGGATATCTCAGTCTTGTGCATTAAATGACAATCAGGTAATTACCCTGGAAGACCAAAGATAACCAGTTAAATATACAGTCAATACATCTTTATGAGAAAAGAATCACTTCCTGTCTCAGTTCAACTTTTAGGATTCAGCTGCTTTAAAGTCCAACTTCACACACTTTTTAAACAGTTACCCAACAAGAGTTTAAAAAAAATTAAAAAAATAAGCTCTAGCTGTCTATCCTGTCTCACACAGTACACTTATGCCGCGTACACACAATCGGATTTTCCGATGGAAAAAGTCAGATGGACTTGTTTCATCAGAAATTCCGATTGTGTGGGCCCCATCGGAAAAAAAATCCGATGGGAAATTCCGATCGTCTGTGTGGAAAAATCCATGCATGCTCAGAATCAAGTCGACGCATGCTCGAAAGCATTGAACTTTAGGGAGATGCAGTGTCCAAAGCTCTTCATTGACACAGAATCTGTAAAAAGTGCAGGTTCAGGATTTTTTAGTGCAGTACTTCCAGCACTTGCCTGTGTGATGGGTGTAGCGGCCAGGCAGTGATACTGAGCCTGTACTTCTAACAGACTTGGTGTCCTTTAAAGGGTCACTAAAAGAAAACATTGTTTGCCTAAAATGAATGTCTGCAAGGTAGACAGACAGAATAGTGTAATGATTCTGTTAAAAAACGAGTAAATACCTATTATATTCCTTCATCTATATCACCTCCGGCATTTTAGTTTCTGTTCTCTCATTCACTTCCTGGTTTGCATCGTTTGTTCATGTAAGAACTACATTTCCCAGTATGAATTGCGGCACGCCCAGTAATTCACACCTCCTTGAAGTCTCTAACACGTAGAGGGCGTCCTGCCGCACAGATGTAGTTCCCAGGAGGGGGTGAGCACGTTACTCACCCCCGCAGTAAAGCCTCTCATCACGGTGGTGAGTAAAATCAGACAAGCAGGAAGTGAACAGAACAGAGAAGAAATAGAGTGACTTCTGAGCAAAAACGAACAATGAGGAAGTGAAAAGAGGAATGTCTGCGGGTAAAGGATGCTTATTATGAAAAAAAAAATCCTTTACAACCCCTTTAACTCATTGTCTGTGTTTGTGTGTGTATACACCCACTGGCAGCACTATCATCTTTCTTTGGAGTGCTGGAGGGGTGGTGGGGACAGCATAAAATGGTGGCTTCAGGGTACTTCTGAAGCAATGTTGAAGCTTGTATATTGTACGACAATCTCTTACCATATCTTAACTTCACTTACTGATGTTTCATTATATTAATGAGTATGTCAAGCCAAAAGCTTTTTCGAGTTCTTGATAGAGTGGGGGAGGATTAGAGATCACAGATTTTTCTGCTGTGCAGGACTTCTTAAAATAAATTTTATTTTCCAGTCTGGCAGGTGTTCTAATCTTTCCTTCCCATACTGAGAGAGAAAATTGAGTACTGTCCGTGATACTTTTTTTATTTGCACTAACATAGGACAGGACAAGCTTTCGGGGTATGTCCCCTTCTTCAAGGTCCAAGCAGTACTGATTCACAATTTTTTTAGCAGAATGTTAAAACAAAACAAGAGGAAATACTGAGGAAATAATTGTTATTTCTGTTGGTGTTTCCATTAGGGAGTTCCCCTTCCCTTGCTTCATGTCTAGTGATGCTGTTTCAGAAGGACCAGAAGTTAGGGTAAACCTCTCTAATGGAGGCCTGGATGGTGGTAACTACCTGTCAGGAGTCAAATGTCTTCCCCAAAGAAAAACGTTTGAAAAACGTTTGGCTGGATATACACTTTAAAGCTGAACTCTAGTCAGTTATAACATAAGCAAATGGGTAGCCATATAACACATTATTTTAATTACAAACAGTATAAATATCTGCATTTTGCTTGGTATTAGCTTCTTGCAGCCCCTGTACAGAAGGGCTGAAGTGTGAGAGGAAAAATCAGAACAAATCAGCACAAGAAGCCAATCAGTTCAACTTCCGCTTATTCATCTCCCCCCCCCCCCCGGTGCCACATTTGGCACCTTTCAGGGAGGGGGGAACGGTTATTTGTTTTTAAGTTTACCCCCTCCTCCTTCCACTGCTCCTCCTTCGTCTGCTGCCAGACCAATTAGAAAGCACAGCATTCTTCGCGCATGCGCAGTAGGGAACCAGCTGTAAAGCCGAAAGGCTTCACTGCCGGGTTCCCTTACCAAGAATTGTGGCGGCTGCAACCGGGAGCGAATTCGAAAATCGGATGGGCCACCTTTTTAACAAGAAGCATGGTGATAGAAAGAGAAAGCAACAAACATATGGGTTTAAAAATGTGCTGCTTCTCCTTTTACTGTCCAATGTCCAATGATAAAGCGGAGTTCCACTCGTTTATTAAAAGACAGCAGCAAAAAAAGCATAGCTGCTGACCTTTAATAAACCGAAACTTACTTGCCCCACGGTCCAGCAATGCGGCCACCTGGAGGCTCGCTCCTCTCCCCCTCCTCTCCTCGGCGCCGTCATAGTAACTGTGGGTACCTGGCCGTGACAGCTTACGGCTTCATGGCTAAGGGCACACTGCGAATGCGCTGCACTCTCCTATTGTCCAACCGATCTTCTGGGACCTGAGTTGCATCCCAGAAGATCGCTGGCAGGGAGGGGCCGCCTAGGGCAAGAGTAGGAGTCATCTAGGTGGCCGAAGAAGGGAAGCAGGAAGTTGGACAGGAAGAGGGTACACCCCCCCCCAAAAAAAATGACATACCAAATGTTGCATGTCAGGGGGCAAGGAAGTGCTTAAAGCAGAAGTTCCACTTTTGGGTGGAACTCTGCTTTACGTTATGCTGGCCATCAGACTGGGGACATCTAGTGGCAAAACCGTACTGTGGGGAAATTTCTGCATTGAAGGTGAATACCACAACAAACGCTGGTTTTGTTTTTTCATTTTTTTTCTTTTAATGGGTTATTGATGTTGTCTTGTTATTTTTGGCTGAGGTTGTTTACATGTACAGCATTTTCTAGTCAGGTGATATATAATGAAACTAGGGAATGTGTTTCAGTGACGTGGAACCTCATTGCAAACTGATTTTTCATTTGGCAGAATATAGATCGAAGTGTCAGTATTGTTATATAACTTCCATTATGTCATTCAGCAAAATGCATTAAAATAAATCATTTTATATATTTACAGAGTTCTCTCCCTGACACTCTTATGAGACTCCAGGAAATGTTGTGCTTGTTTTCGGAAGCTGAGGTAAGGTTTTTTTTTTCTGTTACGGCACACTGACCATTGCGAAATGTAATTTCCAAATACATTGCATATTGAATAATAACATTAGTAATAATAATAATAATAATAATAATAATAGTTATCGGTATCATTAGGATTAAGGAAGCATATAACTGGTTCAAGTTATCTTAAACCTGATCTTCAATGAGGAGCTAAGAACTAGTGTACTGTATTTTATACTGTATATACTGTATTTTCTTTTTAATGTGCTCATCCTGGATAAAGTGTATGTCAGGAACTGACTGCTGGACTACAGAACTCTTTTTCCCCCTCCATATGTGTATATTGATTTATTTTCCAGTGAATCTTTCCTGCTTTGCCGGGCCACACACAGGGGTTGATTTACTAAAACCTGAAAGTGCAAAGTCTGGTGCAGATGTGCATGGTAGCAAATCAGCTTCTAATGCTAGCTTGTTCAACTAAGCTTTGACAACAAAAATTGGAAGCTGATTGGTTTCTATGCAGAGCTTCATCCGATTTTGCACTTTCCAGTTTTTGTTTTCAAAAACCATCTTATTATACCCATGTATATGTGCACAAGCCTCAAGTCTCAATTTTATAATTTTTGCTATTTTATGTACTTCTTAATCATGGATGTTGCTACACTATATAAGAAGCTTTCCTAAACTTCAAAGGGGGAACCTTAAATGATGGAATTAATAACACAAACACATTGCAAAAAAAAGCATCTGCAATGTAACCCCTCACTTTACTTGATTTTATTATAGGCAATTATATCTTGAAAGCAAAGTTTTGCAGTTGTGCTAATAAACTAAAAGCTGCAATAAGAATATTACTAGGATACTCCAAATATTTTGTATTTTTCTTTATTTATGAAAACCTACAAAATATATTTATTTTATTTGGCTATCAAAATGAAACTGCCATTTGTCAAAATAATAATTATTTTAGGGATATAACAATTATTTTGGGAAGTAACTGTGAACTCCATTTACAAATAAGGACAGTTAGCGATTCCTAACAAATCAAATGCATTTGTATGCACTTGCCTTAGCAGCTATTAACTTGATTGGCTTTAAAAGAACCTCTCTTTTCAGCCATTCTTGGTCAGGTATAAAAATACACCAATGAATGTCGTAATTTATTAAAAATGATTAAAGGTATTTTAAATGCAACTAGTGTAAATATCTGAATGTTACTTAAGTAATCCCCCTGGGGGATTGGGAGAGACAGTCCAGGAGGCCAATGATCGCCTTACATTTGTATGTGCTGACAAGGGTCAAGCCCCATACACACTATCAGTTTTCCTGTCAGTTTTCTCTTCAGGTTTACCAAAACCATGTAGTGCAAGGGCCTGCCTGATTGCATACAAATTGAAACTCTTGAGGTTTGACCTTATATTAGATGGTTTTGGTAAACCTGAAGAGAAAACTGTCAGGAAAACTGATAGTGTGTATGGGGCTTTATTCTGACAGAAGGCAATAGCCCTGATATACTCCATCAGACTGTTATGTCCAATCACAAGCCGGGGGAAGGAAGGTGACAATGTTGCTTAACCACTTCCTGACGGTCGTACGACTTTATCTGGCCGCAGGGTAGATCTAAATTTCCGGGAGGCGGTCTATATACGGCCAACGGCCTCCAGCCACTGGGGGGCACAAGCGTGCCCGCCGCATTACTGAGATGCCGTTGCGCGTGCCTGGCGGCCGCAATGTCTGCCAGGCACCAGTGATCGGTGGTTACAGAGACAAGGACGTGGATCTGTGTGTGTAAACACACAGATCCACGACCCCTCAGGGAGAGAAGAGACTGACAGATCGCCGCCATTACTAGTAAAAAAAAAAATAATAAAAAAATAATAATTCTGTCCCCTATTTTGTAGGCGCTATAACTTTTGCGCAAACCATTCGCTTATTGCGTTTTTTATTTTTTACCAAAAATATGTAGAAGAATACGTATCGCCCTAGACTGAGAAAAAAAAATGTTTTTTAAAAAAAAATTGGCTATTTATTATAGCAACAAGTAAAAAATATTGTTGTTTTTTTCAAAATTGACACTTTTTTTTGTTTATAGCGCAAAAAATAAAAACCGCAGAGGTGACCAAATACAACCAAAAGAAAGCTCTACTTGTGGTGAAAAAATTACGTCAATTTTGTTTGGGAGCCACGTCGCAGGACTGCGCAATTGTCAGTTAAAGCGACACAATGCCGGAAGCTGAAATTTCACCTGGGCAGGAGGGGGGTATATGTGCCCAGTAAGCAAGTGGTTAAAGGCAGTAGAGAAAAGTAAAGTTACTAGGCTGGCTTTGCTGTGTAGCAGGGCTGTGTAAACCACAGAACTGGAGGGACAAAAATCCAAATGCAGATACAGTAAGACAGATACAATGTGGGTTTGTTTTACTAAAGACAAATATGCTGCTTACTTTTCAAAAGAATTTTAGCTTACTGAATGGGGTGAAACTATGCTGACTTCCATCATTCAATAATATGCAGTCAAAAATACAGTTTTAAGTAGAGCAGAGAGGAGAGATACCACTGACCTGGCGAGTGTAAACCCAGCTATCATGCTACATAATTATAAATATATATATCTATATAGATGTATATATATATATAAATCAATCAGAAGAGGCATAATATTACATTTGTCTTTGCTCAATGCTGTGCATTTTTTTTATAACATTTGTTTGCTCTAAAAATGATTATGTATGAATTTTCATTCTGTAACAGAAAACGAAAAATGCAGATTTATATCGCGAGTTCCTCACTGCACTCCACCAACTTCTGGTAAGATGCTTCTGTTATTTCCTCCCTTAAAACTTTTTTAATTTCTTTTTTTAGATAACTGTGCTGGGAAAAAAAGTATTATTAGAAGAAAGGCAGCAATTGCATTTTATATATTTCACTCAGATAGTTTTCTTTTAAAGCAATATAGCCAGGGCTGCTGTTAGAAATCACAGGGTCCTGTTCAGGCTACCTAACACCCACCACCAGAATATATAAAAACTTTTTTTTTTTTACAAAAAAATAGACTAAAATTATTATTAGTGGATACAAACACAACATAACGTACACAATTCATGCAAAGCGATAAGACTGTACTGAGTTAATAAATAAATCTCTATGTGAATGAGGTCTTGGGGCTCGTTCACATGGGCAATGTGACCTGTACAGTTTGAACTTGTGGTTTGTTTATGTAGCTGGAGCTGCCTGGAGCTTTGTGCAAGCCTATGTTATGCTACGGGGCTTGCAGCAGCTGTATAAACACAGCCACAGAATATAATTTGACAGGTGTGTGGGTGCAAGTGCACGACCCTGGACACAGACAGTGTGCATTCAGGACCACTCAGTTATGCCTGCACTTACAGTTGCCGTGTCTCCAGAGAGCAATAGGTGACGCCAGTCACATGGACTGACTCCTCATTCACATGGCCAGAGTACCTGTGTGAGGGAGAGGAGGAGAAGCTAGCTACGCTGCAGGAGGAGTCACAGGGGAATTGGTTTTAGCAATAAAGCAATACAGCCAGCCCTTCTGCTTGTCAGGTGCCTGGGCCCCCTGTTGAACTGATGAGGTCAGGGTGCTGTACTGGAGAGCTGGCTGTACTGTCTTATCAGCATCCCTAAATATAGCTTGGTATCTACTAACAGAATAATTACATCAACAGGTCAAAATGGCATTTAAATAAATCATCAGAAGGGTTAAGGTGTAAGAAAAGTAGGTAAAGAAAGTTGAAACCAGGAATAATAAATAAAATCTCAGCTGCTGCCTTCCCACTATAGATAATTAAATAATGAATAACTGTTTGATACATGGCATTATCCATGACAATTTCTCACAATTACTCGTTTTAATTTCTGATTGTTGCAGCAGAGTGGTTGTAAACTCCCATAGATTAATTGTACCTTTATGTAAACCTATAATAAGGCAGACCTCTAGGTACTGTAAATATCTCCTAAACATGCACCATTTAGGAGATATTTACTGTATATGCAGCCAATGATGTCATCGGCGCATTCGCTCTTTGAAGGAACGGCCACCCATGCCGTTCCTTCAGAGCCCTGTGCCATGACCGGCAGCTCCCGCGCACATGCTCAGGAGTGACATTACGTGGCTCTGGCTAGTCACACAGCCGGAGTCCACGGACCCGGAAGAAAGATGGGTGAATATGGATGCAGCCTCCAGCGGTAACAACACATCGGTGGAGGGCTTGTTTTGCAGGTAAGTTTGACATTATGCCTTTACTTTGCAGGTCAGAAAAAAACTAAAATAACCCTGCGATTTACTTCCTCTTTAATATGGTATTTTATCATATCTTAACAGAAAGATGCCGGATGTACTGTGGATCAGCTTCTGAACTTAGAAGACGTCTTGGTAAAACAGATTTTGATGGAGATGATCATATGATTTCACAATACACTTGACTGTTGTATGTTATTTCTTAAGCTGCCAATACAACAATTGGTTCTCCTAATCACCCTCCTCCGTTGCATACTATTCTTTTGTTTATTCACCAGCTGCTTGGTACAGCTGCCAAAAAAAACAAACACAAAAAAATTGTTTAAATAAGTTCCAAACTTTTTTACTTTGCCCTTACAGAGGGATAAGGACTCTCCCCACCCCTCATGTGACTTGGCTAGGCAAATCACAGAGAGCAAATCACATACTTCTCTACAAACAGGCCTATAGGATATATATATATATATATATATATATATATATATATATATATATATATATATATATATATATATATATACTGTATATTTGCTCATGATGTGCTAAAGAGAGTAGTTGGAAGCTGAGGAAATGAAAGTATTGACTGCCGGGGAGGAGGCATCAGCATAAGCATGGTGTTTCCACCCCTACAAAAGTTCAAAACATGGAGCTGCTAAAAAAGGCAGAACAGAAAGTACTGAACAAATAATTATGTGCATATTTTAGATGTCAGCCAGCCATGCATGCACAACCTCTAATGGTTTTTTAAACAATTGATCATTGTGTAAAAATGGACATTAAACAGTAAACATTTTTAGTTCTGCAGGACAGTGGAGCAAACACTTAAGGAGTGGCTTATTGTGAGAGAAAATATGGTGATAATTTTGTCCCCCAAGTATGCTATCTTTAATGGGACATGTCAAGAGCGTCAAATGGCCCCCGATCTTATCATAAATTATCAGACTTGGCAAACAATCTCTTATGTCTCTAGGCACCTCTATTTTCAATACTATTAACTTCCCATCATATAATGACTAGACACACACTGCACATGCAATGAAATATACTAACATTTATATCTTTGGTAGAAAAACGTTGGTGACCAACTTGGAGTAGTGTGTCGTAAAATTGTTGAGCAAGTTCTTGGCTGTGTGGTAAGTAAAACTGCTCAACAGAATGAAGCAATTGCTACAGTTTATTGAAAAATCATTCCTTACATTTTTTCATTGAACATTGAATTGAATTTTGTATTGAACCAAATACCTCAACACAGTTACATGGTCCCCATGTTACTTCACCATAAATGTAGCCTATAGTGTCAATCCATGGTGATGATGCAGCCTACACTCCTAAGAAAAAATCCATTAAGTGGGTCCCCAGATTTTTTACAGTGTGGTGATCCTCACCTGTATTTTTTTATGAACTCTGTAGGTAGGCTCAGCTTTCTTTTTGGGAAATCCCCAATAAACAATTTCAATTTGCAATCAGTAAGAATTGCAAAAGTATAAAACCTTTCAGTAATATTTAATCAAGGGCATCTATTTTTTTAATAGGTGATACATAAAGGGCCATTTTAAAAACTTAAGATTTTTAATAACACTTGCATTATAGAGCAAAGCAATTGCATGGCCATACCTCAAAGAAGAACACCGTGCACTGGTATAGTGTAAGGATTTGTGTAAAAATGTATCTCTAGGCACTCAAATGGTTGGCTTATCTGGTTTAAGGAGAAATTTGGAATGACTGCAGCTCATAGGCTGTAGCATTCGATCTATCCTCTGCAAAGAGGTGATAAACATGATGCTGCATGTTCACTCCTGTCAGTGGCTCCTCCATATCCAGTAAGTAGCTAGCGATCCATTCCTCCTCTTAACAGTAGTATCATGGGCCGATAGGTAGGGATTCACCAGGTATTATTTCAGATAGTAAAAAAATAAAAATAAACACAGCCATTTGACATGTCTTCTCCCCATAAAATATACATTGCCCTTATGGTTAATACAAGGCCTTCAGGCACCTATTAATTTAGTCCGGTTTTACTTCATAATCCCATCACTTTCTTAATGTATGTTTGATTACATACTTGATGCAGGTATTTGAAAATGACCAACTACTGTTTCTTGACTATTATTTTTATATTCTCTATTAAAGGGGTTGTAAAGGAAAACTTTGTTTTCCCTAAATAGCTTCCTTTACCTTGGTGCAGTCCTCCTTCACTTACCACATCCTTCGATTTTGCTTTTAAATGTCTTTATTTCTTCTGAGAAATGCTTACTTCCTGTTCTCCTGTCTGTAACTCAACCCTGTAATGTGAGGCTTTCTTCCTGGTGTGGAGAAAGCCTCTTGAGGGGGGAGGGGGCGTGCAGGAGTGTCAGGACACCCACTAACACACAGCTCCTTTCTCTATCTGCAAAGTAGAGAGTGTCCTGACTTGCCTGCTCGCCCCCTTCCCCCTCAAGAGGCTTTCTCCACACCAGAGAGAAAGCCTCGCATTATGATGTTGAGTTACAGACAGAAGAACCGGAAGTGAGCAAGGTAAAGGAAGCTATTTAGGGAAAAAAATATTTTCCTTTACAACCCCTTTAATGTTTGCAAATTGTTGGCTTACTGTTATGATGTCTTTACAATATTAAAGGACACAATGAAACTTTATAATGAAAAAAAAAAGTCAGTTGCTTGGGATTTTTCCCTATCTTATCCTGGCTCACTGGGTTTCAACCTGTTGATAGCACTTCCATAGCAGTAATTTATGCTGTAACATGTGCTATCTTCTTGCAACATTATTTCACCATTACATGTAATCAAATATAATACTAGATTAAAGCACAATCTCACAATCTAACAGACCTTGTGATAAACTAATAATACAACACACTAGTTATTACATTCTCTATGTGTGCATGGGGAGACCACAATTGGATAAATCATATACATCATTAAAAAGTGATTCATAGAAGTAGATGCTGGAATGGATAACAATTGTTTCATTGTAAATATATGTAAAAAACAAACAAAACAAATGTGTCCAAATTTTGCACCTATAGAATCTAGGTTACCAGGTATAATGGGGATAGACATATATTATATGCAATGAAAATTCATTGGTAAATATGCCCACATGTCGGTCAGAACATCTATAATGTGGACACAACATCTGGTCAAATAGGCAGTTCTGTATGAAGATATGGTATGACCTGATATTATACAAAATAGACTTTTGTCTAGAATCTATTGCTCATCACCTCAACTTTGTAATGGAGAAAATGTGCAATATACATAGAATTATCCATGTATATAGTATAGAGTAAATGGGTAGGTGGAATTGAGTATGGGTAATTAACATTCATCTTGTGTTTTGACTATATATACTGTATATGAATATTGCATTTCATGCCTTTTCTGTTCTGGTAATCTGTAAAAAAAATTATATTGTGACAAACCAATGTGTTTTATTATTTTAATATTGATTCTTATGAATTTTATAGGAGGACCTTGGATTATCCAAAACTCTGTTTAATGTCCTATGCCAACTGGCAGTAAGATACATTTTATTATACAATCCAAATGTTTTTGCATGTATTTTGTGACTAAACCAGTGGATTAATAGAGTGTTATGTTTTGTCATGTTATAGAAAACGTTATTTAATCATATATTTTAGGCTCGATTCACTATCTTGGCGTTTGGGGGGGGGGCAATAATCGTGGAAAAAATGCGCAAATAGAATCGCCGGACACCCATTGCTCAAAAGAAGCTCATGTACTTCTTTTGGGTGACAGGCATTCCGCAAATCTGTTTACATGATATTACCGTGATTGTCACCCGATGAATTGCGGGAAGATTGCACAGCATTTAGGGTGCTATTGAAATTGACGGGCAATGCAGCGGGAACGCACGGGCGTACCACGATTTGCTGGTGTTGCGAATCGCGGCAATTCTGCCAGCGATTCAGAACATGGAGATGTGAATGGAGCCTTATGATAAAAGACTGTACTTACCAGGAAAAAAAAAACACTTGCTAGAAGTTTGATTTAGAAAATAAACTTGTATCAATAATAAAAAAAAAAAAAACATATACTGATATTTTTTAAAAGGTGTCATGTAAATCAAGGGATAATATTGTTTACTAACCTCTAGTCCATATTACCCCTTCATTGCCAGGCCACTTTTCAGTTTTTAGTACTGTTATATGTTGACTGACAATTGTTCTGTCATGAAACACCATACCCAAATAAATGATATATAAAAAAAAGACTAAAAGACTAAAAAAGTTAGGATAGTGTGAATAATCCAAAATGTACCCCAAGGTGATCTCTTTGTTTTTCCCAAATTTTTCAGAAACGAAAAAATGTGGTAGTATTGAGTTGGTAATGGTGCACTAAATATGGCACATACAGGTCATGTATAGAGGAGGTGGTAAAGGGGTTGTGTAGACATCACATGCAGTTGGGGGATAGAGAAGAGGGGGTTCCTGTGCATATGTGCAGGATAAGGGAGGCATAGGGTTGATATACAGGAAGACACTGTATGGACATCAGATGTACTGTATGGGGGGGGTGAAAGGGGTAAAAAAAACATTACTTGCAACTGCTGCTGCCTTGATCTGTACAGTGAATGAATGAATGAATGAATGAAAAATTTATATAGCGCGGCACATGCGAACTGAATCGCTTCTGGGCGCTAGTTGTTAGTGTCTCATGCCTTTCAGAAAAGCAGGGTTTTGATCTGCCTTCTGAAAGACAGGTGGTTTTGCTCCAACCGAATGCTGGTTGGCAAAGCATTCCAAAGCCTGGGGCCCTGGAAAGCAAACCTTCTTTCTCCTTTGGACTTGTATTTGGTTTTAGGAACCTTGACCAGATTTTGGTCGGTGGATCGCAGAATGCGGTTGCAATTGTGCGTTTTGATCTTGTCGCAAAGATATCGAGGAGCCTTCCCATGGATGCACTTATGTGTCAGGCAGAGTGCTTTGAATGCAATTCTGTCTTTCACTGGCAACCAGTGAAGGGATCTCAGCGAAGGTGAGATTGATTCCCAAGATTTTTTCCCAGTCACAAGTCTAGCGGCCGTATTCTGTACGACTTGAAGACGAGCGATTTGGTACTTGGGGAGCCCGAGGTAAAGGGCATTTGCATAGTCCAGTCTGGAATTCACGATTGTTCCCACCACGACTGCTATGTCTTCTTTGGGAATAAATGGAATAAGTCTGCGTAGAAGGCGCATCAAATGGTGCGTCCCGCTGACTACTGACCCTATTTGTGCGTCCATTGTCATGAAGGTGTCAAACGTGACTCCTAGACTTTTGACTTTGGAGCTAGGGGAGATGGTCTGACCCAGGATGGGCGAAGGTGTCCAGTTAGTTGTCGGTTGTCTCTTCCGACTGGCATTGAACATAAAGAGTTCTGTTTTAGCGCTATTGAGTTTGAGATAACTCTTAGTCATCCAGTTTTCTATTGAAGAGAGACATTTCTCTAATCTGAGCTGATGATCCTTTTTTTGGCAGATGCGAAAGTACAACTGCGTGTCGTCTGCATACGAGTGATAGAGTAGTTCTTGGCTACTGATAATATCAAAGAGAGGACGAAGATAGATATTAAACAGCACCGGTGATAGGGGGGATCCTTGGGGGACCCCACATGGCACCGCGCGTTTTTCTGACGTGAAAGATCCCAGTTTCACTGTTTGTGAACGGTTACCGAGAAAAGAGGAGAACCATGGTAAGGCATCTTCTGAGACTCCGGCGACTTCTGTTAGTCGTCTCAGTAGCAATTTATGGTCTACTGTGTCAAAGGCTGCGCTTAGGTCCAGCAGAACCAGGAGACACGATTCTCCTTCGTCTGCGGCCTCGAGCGCATCATCCCATATTTTCAGTAAGGCCGTTTCTGTCCCGTGTCCGGGACGGAACCCGGATTGAAATGGATCGAGTAGGTTGTGGGTATCCAGATGCTGTTGCAGCTGATTTACCACCACTTTCTCCATTATCTTGGACAGAGCATTTAGACCTGTTATGGGACGGCGGTGAGTTGGGTCCATAGGATCCAAATTAGGTTTTTTCAAGATCGGCAGGATTGTGCCCTCTTTCAGCAGGGAAGGCACTATGCCTTCCTTAAATGACTGATTTATAAGCTGTGTGATCGGAGGCGCCAGGATGTCGGCACATTCCTTCAGTAGCTTGGTGGGAATGATGTCATTGGGTGCTGTGCTGTTGCGCAGCGCACCAATGAATTTTTTTGTGGTATCAATGGAGATGGGTTCCAAAGTGAACTTAGTTGATTGTAGAGGCGTTCCGTCGGTGTTTTGATTGAAGAGGGGGCTGAGTGGAGTATTGTTTTGCCGAATACTTACCCGAATTTTTTCAATTTTGTTGATGAAGAAATCCGATAGTTCATTGCAGAACTCTTGGGTGTCTGAAGTGGGGACTTCAAGACATCCCGGATTCATGGTCTGGGTGACCATCCTGAAGAGTTCACGTGGGCGATTCATTGCGCTGTTAATCACCGTGGAAAAGTGAAGTTTCTTGGCTTTGAAAATTTCCTTGTGATATCGTGTAGTTACTGCTTTGTAGAAGTTGAGGCGGTCTTCTGAAGGACTTCTTATCCAGGCGGCTTCCGCCCTTCTGCGCTCTTGCTTCAATAGCGACAGCTGGTTATTGAACCAGCTGGACTTTTTTGCCCGGCTGCGGACTTTGCGCTTTGGTGCTGCTAAGTCGGCTGACTGTAGCAGAGCTGCATTTATGGCATCCAAAGTATCTGAGGCTGCTAGCTGAGGAGGAATAGCCCCAATTCGGTTTCCCAGGGTAGATCTGAAGAGTTCCGAGTGGAGCTTCCTCTGAGATCTAGCCCAGTGTATTGTCACCGGCTTGGGTACTTTCATGACTAGTGGAATTCTGGGAATTATGAAGCTAATTGCATGGTGGTCTGTCCATGGCAAAGGTTCAATACCCAGAATGTTTATTTTCAGATTTTGTCTGAAAATTAGGTCGAGAGTGTGACCTGAAGCATGCGTGGGTCCGCATATAAGTTGCTGAAGACCTAACCCTTCCAGGTGGTCGATGCAGGCATCCGCGATGGGATCCTGTGAGGAGTTGGCCCACAAATTGAAATCCCCGAGCAGCAAAAGATGATTGCTGTTAAGGGAGTAAGTGGATATGAACTCCGTTAATGCTGAAATCAAATGCGATTTGGGCCCAGGGGGCCTATAGCAGAGGAGAATGTGAACGGTCTCCTGAGAGTGAGCTTGAAGTTGAAGCGTAAGAGTTTCCATAAAAGGTAGAGGATTTTGAAGGACCGGTTTAGTGATTGCAATATGAGACTTATGAATCACCGCCAGGCCTCCTCCTCTTTGCCCTATTCTATTTTCCGTTAGGATACGATAATTTGCTGGTACCAGTTCTCCAAGAATGGTGTTGCAATCGTCTGACAGCCAACTTTCTGTAATGAAGAGGCAGTCCAGATCGTTTTGTAGTAAGAAATCATGGATTTCTGATCGGTGTTTAACTGCTGATCTAGTGTTAAGCAACGCACATGATATGTGCTTGAGCTGTGTTGAATGGTTGAAATTTTTGATGATCGATCGTCGATCGATTCTCAAAAGTTGATCTGATTTTAAGGCTTTTTTGGTGACGGCAGGTAATATTGTTGCGAATTGTCTCAGACCCCAAATGGTTTCCGCAGAGTATCGCAATTTAACCATTGTTGCCAGTCACCGTGGGCGGGGGTGCGGGTGATCGGTGAGAGAGGATTCGGAGAATCCTCGCTCTCAGCAGTCCTTGGTCCAGAGGAAGGCAAAAAAACCCTGGGCAAGCTGGCCAATGTGCTGCGGCAGGGAAAAAAATTCCTTCCTGATCCCTAAAGGCGATCGGCTTCAAGCCCTGGGTCAAAGACTGCTGAACTTAATGAGGGGAAAAAGAGGGGGGGGGGATGCTGGGTGTCACTGTTGCTGGGGTGCACCAAGATGGCCGCCAGGCAAAGATACAGGACCCAGGCTGGGGGGGCAACCAGGTTGGTAAGAAAATGATTCCCCCAATCTGGTTGCTTAGCAGGGGGGGTGGAGGGGACCTCTGGGGGTGCGGGGGCGATAATCAGAAAGACCCGCACTATTGGTGGCAGGCGCAGGGAGAAAACGGACGGAGCGCCGGTAGGCTGCGGCTGAAGCCGCGGACTTTCCTGAGGCGCGGCGGCCGCGGAAAGTAGCAGGCTGGCGCGGGCGTGTAAAAAACGCCGAGAAGCGCCGAGAATACACCCAGGTGGGGTGTCTAGGGGCCACCACAATCGTGGGTGGCCGTGCGAGTGGGGATGCCGAGCCCAAGAGGGGAATAGAGAGCCGCAGTGAGGGGTCTGAGTAACGGCTGCCCTGAGAAGGACGGCCGTCAGTGGTTCCCCTGGATGGTAGGCCCTGAGAGGCAGGGTCTTACCTGCGGCGAATGAAGGAGTCCACGAGGAGAGAAGAGAGCTGGATTCCTGGTTCCCAGTAGTTCCTAGTAGCTGTTCCCTGTGCAGGACAGGTAATGGTAGTCTGCCTAGTAGCTGACTGTCAGGTCTGGGTGGGAGCAGGCTCGTAACGGAAGGTCCGAAGCACCCTACTCCACCTCTGACACTGACTGACTGACTGACTGACTGGCTGTGTTCCTAGTATCTGCGGCAGGTGACTCATTCATTAGTTCCCCTTTCCTCCCCATGCTTGGTTGTGAGAGGAAAAGGTAGGGTACACTTGGTACACTTTTTTTTTTTTGCTTGTTTTTAAGTACCTTTTTTTACATGAGTACGTTTTCATACAAATACACTATACTAAGTGAATATTTACTTTGCAAAATAAAAATAAAAATCTGCTCTTTTAGTGAGATAACCCAAGATTATTTGCTCATTTTCAACTTTGATTCTATTAGTCAAGTCATTGAAAAAATATATAATGAAACCCTGGGTTTGACTGACCTAAGCAGAGGCAAAGTAAATGTTATTAAAAAAAATGAAGCTGCATTTGCTTTGCATAATATATCATAAGAAAGATAGAAACTTTAAAAAAAACTTCCATCACACGTGATTGGTATTCAAATTGAACACAGCATCACCTTTTTTACCAAAATTTGCTTTCTCTACTGACTTTAGTTGTTTTGAGTGTTGAATGATTTCACCTTTGCATGACTGTGTAATCCGGAAACCTGTTGTGTGCTTATAGAAATATATTTGCGTGTGGCTAAATCTTAATTTATAATAATTTTCCTCTAGGGTGACCTTCTCATAAAGCTGAGTGATGCCCTTGTAAGTTTTTTTTTTTTTTAATAATGTGAGAAAAATGATTAGACTTAATATATATATATATATATACTGTATATATTTCTGGTAAATAGCAATAGGCACACAGGCTAGGGACACAGAAACCTGTGTATACTGTGACAACTTTGGGGTTGTAAAACTCAATTTTAGCGCTCACCAGTGAGTCCAGTCCATGCCCATTTTTATTTCAAACAGGAACAAAATTTCACAGCAAACAAATAGCTTCACTTGTAGGGGGGTTTCAGCTTCATTACAAGCATAACAATATTCAGCCTCCTGGCTCTCTTTGGCAGCCCTGCTACTTTGTCTCTTAGGCTCGGGCCTCTGTCTGTCCTGTCCCAGACAGCACTGTGCGGACATGCACACATCTCTGTCTTCTCCCTTGCAACCACACACATGGACTCCTCAAGAAGGTGGAGCTCTGAACTATGATCAGGTCCAAGAGTATAAGGGTTCCAAACAACTGCACACTCACCCCTTCACCTACATTTTCATTGTTGCAGGGCCTCGCCTGCCTTTATATTTCTTGGGGTTCCTGCAGGTAAACATGTTATTCTTCAAATCAGTTGTGGTTTCCTTGTGGAGTCTGAATAAAGTAAAGTTCAATGTTTAATGTCACCAAACTGGCCCAAGCAAACAATTTTTTAATCACAGAAGGATGTGGCCTCTGCCTCTGGGTGATCTGTAATGGGCTGTAGTAGCATTAGCTACATAAAATAAGCAGTGCTGTGTTTCAGCAGCAGTAAGGGCAACTTCCAATCTTTTGCCAGATAAATAGAGAGGAAGCCTTGTATTTAATGATAAAAATACAAATCCTCTCTTGAATGGTAAAGAAGCACTAAGCTTAAAGGGGTTGTAAAGGTACAATTTGTTTTCCTAAACAGCTTCCTTTACCTTTGTGCAGTCCTCCTTCACTTACCTCATCCTTTCGATTTTGCTTTTAAATGTCCTTATTTCTTCTGAGAAATCCTCACTTCTTGTTCTTCTGTCTGTAACTCCACACAGTAATGCAAGGCTTTCTCCCTGGTGTGGAGTGTTGTGCTTGCCCCCTCCCTTGGACTACTGGAGAGTCCAGGCACACATAGGCATTTACTGGTGTATCAGAAGAGGAGTGTTTATAGGCTGAACAAAAAGGAGAGGAGCTTTTGGGTAGAAACGTTTGATACCTGTAAACGCATCTTAACATGCCTAAATGCTAGGACCATTTAGCGCTTGAGTGTTCATTCGCTTCAGTGACCAGAACAAAATAATATTCTGGCCAATGGAATCTATAAACAAATTTGTAATCTGCTTTATGCCAGGAGAAAAAAGGTATTCAGAGGAGAAATTGAAATGCCCAGTGTACATAAGCACTTTTATTTGGTAGAATGCTGGAAGTCATGCATACTGCTGCTGGAACACAGTGCCTCATTACTGTATGTAGCTAATGCTAGTATAGTCCATTACACCAATGGTTCTCCACCCTGTCCTAAAGTACCCCCAACAGGCCATGTTTTGGGAATTTATCTTAAATAAAATAGCTGTCCAAAATACCAAACCATTGACTCTAATTTAAAGCACCTGTGCAAGATGAAGGAAAATCTGCAAACATGGCCTTGTTGGGGGTACTTGAGGACAGGGTTGAGAACAACTGCATTACACTACACATTATTCTGTAATGGCCCAAACAAACTATTTGAAGTGACATTAAACACAGAATTGAACTTTAACTCCCATTCCCAGTCTGTGCATGGGTCCTTGAGGTTTCCCATGTCCATTTTTTTTTTTTTTAAAGTGTATTTTGTGCATGTACTCGAGAGAGGAGCCGGACTGCAGGAGTTGGGAGTAGGCAGGCCTCCCCCAGAGGCAATCTGCCATCTTTCTCCATGCCCCGGGTGGTAATGGCGGGTGTGTGAGGGGGTCCTCCCACACAGCCCACCCTACCTGCTCCGCTTTGAAGCCCAACAGGGCAGAGGGACTCCCTATAAGGGAGTGAGAGGATTAGCCCGCTCAACCAGCCCCATTAGTCCTTCGCCTCTCTTTTAGAGACCGCATGGTCAAAGTGTGTGTGTTAACCCAATTTCGAGTGCGTGTAAGTGTGGCGGTTTTTGTGGGAGGGGGGTGGGCGTACTAAGCACAGGCTTACCTTGCATAGCACACCCACCGGGAGCCGGGCTGAGACCACCAAACTCAATTCACATGAAGCCGAGACTGGGATCCGAACCCCTAGCTGCAGAGGTGAATGGCTTGTCAGCGCAGTGCCAATCGCGTTGAGCCACCGCAGCTCCCCTCCCATGTCCATTTTAAGCCCCAACACCTTCCATTCAACTGTCAAATGCCATAGCTGGCTGATGTGCTAGCATTTGCAAATGAATAATAGGGGGCAGTGTTCTGCCCCAGGAGGAAAGAGGATTTGACATGAATTTGGCAGACATTAAGGTTATTGTCTAAGCTTTGATCTAGTGATCTACAATTACACATGGATCAATCTGAAGACCAGCATATATATTTGCAGACATCACATTAGTTGCTACCTCAGTCCAGAGTAAAATGTGGCTGTATTTCAAAGGCCTAAATGGAACACTCAACCAGGGCTTGCTTGCTGGACTTCCAAGATCTGCCTTGCCCCATTCCTCTGTATCCTCTCCAAATGTATACACTGATTTCACTCTCAGTGTTGATGCCTTTACACCCAAAGTCCTACCCAAACAGGGGTCTTTGGAGATGCATTTCTAGAGGTATGCTTATGTTAGTAGGCACTGAACTCCGAGCACCTGTCTCTGCATTGATTTTACATGCATGATGATGATGTCACAGGGAGTGTTAAAAGCTGTTCTCACTACAGGAATAAGGTAAACAAATAATGCTGGGAAATGAAGGGGAGAGGGAGGACTTAAGTAAATGTAGGTAATGTCTGAACATGCACTTTTACATTAATGATGTTTAATTCTATATAAATACAAAGGTGTTTAACCATTATTTGTTTAATACATTCATAGGCTGTGCCTCCTGCTTAGCAACATAGCACATTGATAAAGCTCACACTGACTAAAAGCAATGCAGTGACTAGGCAATACAGTTTGATAAAGCTTATTGTTTGAACAAATAAACTACATCTTTTAATATTAGGATTTAGACCAATGTTACCTATATGTATCTATAAGTATTCAATTAAAGAATCATATAAACTATCTCTAACCCTAATAATGTTTTAATTTCATAATTAGATAAAGTTAGAACATATTACACAGTAGAAATGTGTGTTGGATAGAACATGTCTTTCTAACTGATGTATTAATTTAGTTTTGTATTTATGCTAGTGGGTTGAATAATTTCTGTGTCCATAGCTTTGCTTATCTGCATTGGCCATTGTAAGTGAGCCCACTTCTTTGCTGGGCTCTTTATTTATTTTACAAAATGTATAAGGTAGCAGGGTTATTGTGATGCTTCATTTTGTGCAAAGTCAGGCTTATGGAAGAAAGTTTGGCAGCCTGGCTTGGGCACTTTGTTGCTGTGTATCCAATTCAGCCTACTACCTGTATTGTCTACTCATGATTTAAATATCAATTGAGATTAGTTATTAGTTAATTAATGATGATTATGTTACAATTAAACAAATTTAGAATGGGTTCTAACTAAACACTACTGCCCCCTCTTTAGAAAGGACTGGATCTGAAAATTGTCACAGGCTTAACAAGTCAGATTGGTGTTGTGGGCAAAGGCACAATTCTTGGCATTCTTTAAGGAAACAAATTCAATTTGTAAGTTCCAACATTTTCTCTTAAATATCATCTCACTTAACAATATGTATCATGTTAAGAATATGTTTATATTTTAGTTTGATTAATGAAGATTATTAAAATTTACATTTGTAGAACTTTATATAAATAAGTATTTATTTTTTGCTACTACTATATTCAAGTCATGTATAGTAATAATAATAGTAATGATATAATGAAATAGTTTACAGACACATTATCCTTGTTTGACTTTAGGAAGCTGTTTGGATGTGTTGTGAAACAGCTTCAACCTTTCTAAACTAGTCCAGTTTATTGTGACTACCACTAACTATAACTGATATTTTTTATCTTTTTTAACTTGACTTTGAAACATATATAATTGTAACACATGAAAAAAAAAAATTAAATTCTTTAATGCACAACATAGATACGTTTATAGAAAATCATTTTTTTCTTTATTTTTTTTTCTTTCAGGGATTTCCAAAATTGGAGGTTGTTTAAAAAAAACACAAGACTTATTGGTAGTGATCTTTCTTTTGCTGCATGCTGGCATATATCTATTATTCTCTAACTATTGACATTTGATTATGTAATTAGTTCACTTTCTATCTAATAAAAGACATGCTCATTAAAAAGTATTTATTTTGTATTTATTTTCTTTAAATAGACAATGTTTTAAGGTAGAAAATGATAAAAAATAATAGGGAGATATATCACAGAAAAATGAGTTGTTGCAAATTGTACACAAGCAAAAGCAAAGGTGTAACTATGGGCTGATAGTGGGTGGTACACAGGCCAGAGATAAAGAAGATAAGCCTATGTCAACTAAACAGATGTGTAACTTGGATTTAATAGGGATTAGGAAAGGATAAAAAACCCAGGTTAGTGAAACTTGCCACGCCAGAAAATTGAATAAACTTGTGGGCAAACTTAGGCCTCGTACACACGATAGGTTAACCAGAGGACACCGGTCTGAAGGACGGTTTTCATCGGTCAAAATCGATCGTGTGTGGGTCCCATAGGTTATTTAACCACTTTGTTACCGGGCCTATTTTGGCACTTTTCTCTTTTATGTAAAAATCACAATTTTTTTGCTAGAAAATTAATCAGAACCCCCAAACATTATATATATTTTTTTAGCAGACACCCTAGGGAATAAAATGGCAGTCATTGCAACTTTTTTCTCGCACGGTATTTGCGCAATAATTTTTCAAACGCCTTTTTTAAGGGAAAAAAAACAGTTTTATGAGTTAAAAAATAACAAAACAGTAAAGTTAGCCCAATTTTTTTGTATAATGTGAAAGACGATGTTACGCCGAGTAAATAGATACCTAACATGTCACGCTTTAAAATTGCGCACACTCATGGAATGGCGCCAAACTTCGGTACTTAAAAATCTCCATAGGCGACGCTTTATTTTTTTTTACAGGTTACTATTTTTGAGTTACAGAGGAGGTCTAGTGCTAGAATTCTTGCACACGCTCTAACGCATGCGATGATACCTCACATGTGGGTGTTGAACGGTGTTTACATATGTGGGCGGGACTTGCATGCAAGTTCGCTTCTGCACGCGAGCGACCGGGACAGGGGCGTTTTAATTTTTATTTTTATTTTTTATTTTTATTTTTACTTAATTTTTTTTTTTTTACACTATTTTTTAAAAAAAAAATTTGATCACTTTTATTCCTATTACAAGGAATGTAAACATCCCTTGTAATAAGAATCACTGTGACAGGTCCTCTTTATGGAGAGATGTGGGGTCAATAAGACCCCACATCTCTCCTACAGGCTTACAAGCATGAAATCGGTGAAAAAAAATCACAGATTACATGCCGACAGCCGCGATAGCGGCTTTGTTTACTTTCGGGTACCGGGCTTGACGTCATAACGTCGCGCCCGGTCCTCTGACGGTCATAGAGATGACTGTGACCGTCTGGTCACCAGTCATCTCTATGGTTCACCAAGGAGCGCCGGCCGATTGCACGGGAGAGCCCGGAGAAGCACCGGATGGCGGCGGGAGGGGGGGGACGTCCCCTCCCGCTGCCTAGAAGAACGATCAAGTGGCGGAGCCGCTGCTTTGATCGTTCTTCTGGTGCACAGAATCGCCGGCTGAAGACGGCGATATCTGAATGATGCCTCTGGACGTCCTCTGGGTCTCAAGTGGTAACCATAGGTTAAAAAAAGGCAACTTGCTTTAAAACTAACCTATGGATTGATAACTGATAGGTCAAAACCGATCGTTAGTAGGCACAACCATCGGTAAAAAACCTGCGCATGCTCAGAATCAAGTTGACGCATGCTTGGAAGCATTGAACTTTGAACGTTTTTTTCAGCACGTCGTTGTGTTTTACATCACTGCATTCTATCACGATCGGTTATTTAACCTATGGTGTGTAGGTGTGACGGACCATCAGTCAGCTTCATTGGTTAACCTAAGACAACGGTCCTTCAGACTGTTGTCCTCTGGTTAACCTATCGTGTGTACAGGGCTTTACTCCACCCATGGGAGGACCCATATATAGCACTCATTAGAGCCCCAAAGGCGGGCTAAGGTTGCTATTTAATGGAAGGTTGATGTTAAGGCAGCACTCCAACTTGAAAGCAATGCTTCTCCATACAAAACGTAATTAACTCCTTGTAATCTGTGACCCAACTTCTGTACTCTTTACATTGCTCACATACGGACATCAGTTCCTCATTACAATTTATGTGCTATGGATAACAGTTGATCAATAAACTTCATAACTTCCCTTTCACTTTAGTTGTGCAACATTTCTGAGTCAGTACCGCTGAGCCTTTACTGGACTCCACCAGCCCAGTAAACCAGTCACCTCACTCCCAGTGACATTGGTTTGTATATTTCACTTGAATACCAAGAAGCTCTATTCTTGTACAAAACCCATACCTATTCTTCTTCCAAGTCCTTTCTCCAATTTCCGTAGTTTCCAGGCTGGGTCTTTAGGACACCCAGTGCTGTGATGTCGGACGCATTAATAGGGTTTTGATTGCAAAGTAGCCTGAACACACAAGCTCCTTCACTTCTAGGGCCTTCCATCACTTTTGCCAAGTCACTGCCTCCCAACTAGCTGGCTGCTTATTCACACAATACTAGTACTGTAGTCATTAGCTATGGTAATATAGCCTTTTCCAATAGCTTCACTGTATGTTAGATATTGGCACTGCATCTTCTATGACTTGGCTTGTACCCCTTTAAGGCCCTGTTCTTGTGATACACAATGCATGTATTGCACTCCTTTAAGATTGTCCTCAGGTAAGGCCAGGTCAAGTTAAATAACAATAAATGTTATTTACTGAAGTTGTTCAAATATAACAAATAGACAGTGCTGTCAATTTTTATATACATTGTACATTCACATCAATCCCTACCCTCCAATGAGCTTACAACCTAAAGTCCCTAGCACACATTCATACATATACTAGGACCAATTTTAGACAGGATCTGATTAACCTAAAAGCATGTCTTTAGAGTGTGGGAGGAAATTGGAATACCCAGAGAAGACCCACGCAGGCACAGGGAGAACATGCAAATTCCAGGCAGATGGTGTCGTGGTTGGGATTTGAACCAGTGACCCTTTTTGCTGCTAGGTGAAAGTGCTAACCACTACACCACTGTGCTGCCCACTACTACACATTCCTGTACATAATATCCTCTTAGTTAGTCCACTGGTGCCCCTGATTGTCCCATGAGGTAGTCGTACCGTAATTAGTTGATAAAATCCTTTAAGTCTTTAAGTCCAAAGCATAAGTCCATATTCTTTGAGCCATGACTGGGCTCCCACAGGGAGCAGTCAAGTGCCAGTAGTAGTACACATCCTTATCAGAATTCTGTTCCTTAAGTGGGGATCCCTTAAACTGTACCTCCAGCCATCCTACTAATCATTGCCCCTCTGAGAGGTGGTCCCCTCCCTTTTTATGTGTTTGCCCCAGCAGAGGGCAGTACCTCCTCAAAAAGCCAGGGAAAACCTGGCCATCAGAGTTAAGGTAATTGTAAAGTCTTGTTTTGCAAAAATATATACTTACCTTCTTTGTGCAGTGGTTTTGCACAGGGTAGCCGGGATCCTCCTCTTCTTGGATTCCTCATCAGTGCTCATGGCCTCTCCCTCTTGTCGAGTGCCCCCACAGCAAGCAGCTTGCTATGGGGACACCCAAGCCAAGCTGCAGCTCTGTGTGTCCATTCAGACACGGAGCTGCCCTTCTCTCTCCTGATTGGCTAACTGACTTTGATTGACAGCTGCAGGAGCCAATGGCACTGTTGCTGTGTCTTAACAAATCAGGAGGTAGAGTGCCAGATGGCCGAGGCACGCATGGACATTGCTGAACAGAGATGGGGCTCAGGTAAGTATTAGGGGGTGCTGGGGAGACTGCTACACACAGAAGGCTTTTTATCTTTGATGTATGGAATGCATAATATAAAAAACCTTCTGCCTTTACAAAGCTTTTAATGCTTCCATACTGGGCAAATTCTGTCACTCCACCGTGTGCAATGGCTGCTTACCTTCAATTAAAAGGTAACACGCATCAACTGCAGATTCAGTTTCCATATAATATGTCGCACACATGTAACAAGAATAATAATCCTCATGGTGCAGTATTATCAGCAGATTTATTAAAAAACAAAGGTAGACTTACAGTTAAAATAACTGCTATATGTATAACAGCAGGGACCGTGGGGGTCACTCATGGGTAGAATGCTGTAGAATCCGGTCTTCCAATCTTCCGGTCTTGGCCATGACTAGAAGTGATGTCACCTGGCTCCTCTCGACCCATTGCGTCACTGACACGTGACTTTATCAAAAAGAAAATGTTCAACAGGAAGCAGTCAAGTTTTTTGCTTTTGTTTTTGTTTTATAAATATTTTATTGAAGTAGAATGCATAAGGAAACAGCCCAGCATTACACAATTTACAAAAGACCATTGCATAAATATAGAGGGATACAGTTGGATCCAATGCAAAGAAAACGATAATATTTTGGGTCTTCATTGGAGAAGAAAAATGAAAATAAGCATCCAGTAAAGAACGCCGCTACTCTGGATCAGCCTGGGTGAATAAAAGATAAGATGCAGCCTCAGCCTACATGACTCCATCAAACCACACACATCCTGATGCATTTCACCCCACCCGGTGGGCAAAAGGAAATGCATCATGGTGTGTAGACTGAGGCTGATTCTTATTGTTCCTTTCCTTTTTACATTTACTTGCCCTCTGGATTGGTATCAATACAAGCCTGCACCCCAAGCTCTGGGACACAGCAATCCATGTTCACCTCTTCTTTGAGCAGTGCCAAAGGCAATATAACAGATCACATACTGTAAAGAACAGTATTAAATGGTAGCTATTTAGTAGCCAAACTTCACGCTCAACATATTATCAAACATTTATATAATTTCTAGAACAGCTAAAAGTTTGAGATATATATTCTAGAAATAATTTGATAGAAGCATTAATGAGTCCAAAAGGAGGAAGGAGAAATAGGGGAGAGAGGAAAAAAAGAAAAAAAGGGGGGGCGGCCGAGGGGAGAGGTATGGGGGAAAGAAAGAAAAGAATGAGGGAATTAAGGAAGGGAGAAAGAAAAGAAGGAAAGCACCAAAGTAGAAAAGAGGTTAGTGAAGAAAAATGGAGAATTTTAATCTCTTATGCCGCGTACACACGGCCGTTTTTCATGAAGTGAAAAATTGTTTTTTAATGTTATTAAAAACAATTGTGTGGGGGCAGCCACACAATCGTTTTTAATGACATTAAAAAAAATACGGATCTTGCCCCCCCCCTTTTTTTTTCCTCCTCGTGTCCCTCCCCCCCCCCTCTGCCTGGACCTACTCAGCTTTTGTCTCCCTGCCTCTCTTTGCACCTTCCCTTTCCATCCTGTTGAATCATTAAATCGGCTGATATAGATCAGGGGAATATCTGCAGGGGTATATTTGAAATAAGAAGAGTCGTTTTTATGGGAAGAGCTCTAACAACATTGCATGTATATTTTAATGCTTGGGGTAAATTGAGACCATTTTTGTTGTGTTTTTAGTGTTGTATGTAGGTGTGTTTTAAGTATTTATAAATTGTAATGTTGAAAAAGGCTAATAAAGAATCAATTGAAAAAAGAAAAAAACTATTGTGTGTGGGCTCCAGAGCATTTTTCATGACGTGAAAAATGGGCATTAAAAATTTAGAACATGCTCTAAATTTTCGCATTGTTTTTCACGTCGTGAACAATTATCATGTGTAGGCTTTAACAACGGGAAAAAAACATGTATGCTCAGAAGCAAGTTATGGGACGGGAGCACTTGTTCTGGCAAACAATTGTTTGTAATGGAGATAGCACATTCGTCACGCTGTAACAGACTGAAAAGCACAAAGACTGAAAAGCACGAATCGTCTCTCACCAAACTTTTACTAACACGAAATGAGCAAAAGCAGCCCAAAGGGTGACGCAATCTGAATGAAACTTCCCCTTTATAGTGCCGTTGTACGTGTTGTACGTCACCGCGCTTTGCTCCAGAATTTTTTTTCACGATCGTGTGTGTGCAAGGCAGGCTCGGCAGGCTTTGTTTTTTTTTAGAACAAGAAAAACGGTTGTGTGTACGTGCCATAAGAAGCGCTGTAATTTTCTGTAATGTTGATTGGCATACCAACTAGGAGAAGTTCCATACACAGTTGGAGTACAGAACACCTCCTGAAATGTCACTTCCTGCTTCCTGATCTTGCTGTGCAGATCTGCCTCCACATTACAGACCTCCTCCATTCATGACGTTACATGGTCGGACCATGCAGCAATTACGTTGACGGTTGAGAAGAAGGATGCCTGCCCACGAACTTATCTGTGGCAATATAATAACATAGTTATCCAAAATCCCTCTAACAAAGATCTGCTCTCCCAGCAACTCCGGGGCTATTTTGAAACAATAATTTCTCCAGAAATTGAGTATCTTCCCAGTATGGAATGCGCACAAGTCCTACATGCAAGGGATGATACTGCAAATGAGCACCAGGCTTAAACACCAATTGAATGGAAAATCCCAGACCAGTTAGCGTCTATCCATGATTTGGAACCCCGACACGAGGTGTCCCTATCTGAGTCTACTTCCCGCTCTCTTACTAATGCTGCGTACACATGGCCGGACTTACCAATGGGAAAAACTCAGTCAGAATTTCCAAGGGAAAAATAGAGAACCTGCTCTCTATCTAAGTTCGTCAGAAATTCTGGCAGAAAAAGTCTGATGGGGCATACACACGGACGGAATATCCTATTTGAAAAGCTCCCATCAGACTTTTTCTGCCGGAAATTCCGACAGTGTGTACGCGGCATAAGTTGCAGTATGAGCTTCGAACCTTGCTGAGTCCCCATTATGACAGCTACTTAAAGCGACTGACACTTATGCCTCGTTTCCACTGAGCGGAACGGTTCGGGTCAGTACAGTTTGGAACGGTTATAATGGTCTGGTCTATTCTGGTGAGCATTTCCACTGCAAGTTGGACCGTCAGGGGCCATACAGGGTTTAGAAAAAATGCCTAGCGTGTCCACCAATCAGTGGAATGTATGATATCTCCGCCCTAACTGAACCGTTCCATTTTCTATGGCCCCACATCTGAAGCAGGACCCAGAATGGTGCGGTATGGTTCGGTTTTATGGCACACGTTCATAATGGAAACACCCAAAATAGTGTACCGTACCGAACCGATCCGCTCAGTGGAAACGAGGCATTAGTTACTATGCCAATAATAATAAGGCTGGCAAACTTTTAGCCGATAGGTTAAAGGCTCGTACCACAAAATCAAGAATACCATTTATATATCATCCTTCCTAGAAACAAGAGATACAAAACCCACAACAAATAGCAGATGCTTTTGTGGATTATTGTAGTGCCCATACAACTTAAAAAATGACCCTGATACCCAACAACCATCCTCGGAAGATATTGAAAGCTTTCTTCAGCAACTTAATCTTCCCTGTCTTTCCCCTGAACAACTTGACTCTTTAAACTCTCCATTTACGTCTGTTTAAATCATTTCCATGATACAAGCTCTACCCAATGGTAAATCCCCAGGCTCAGACGGGTTCACGAATGAATACTATTATTATTATTATACAGGATTTATATAGCATCAACAGTTTGTGCAGCGCTTGAATACTACAAATGCTGCTATCCTGGCTCCACATATGACACAACTTTTCATGGCAACTTCGACTATGGCAACCTTCCCCACTGAGATTCTGGCAGCAAACACAGTCCCTCTCCCTAAACCTGGAACGGACCCAGTGATCCCGGCCAACTTCAGGCCCATCTCGTTACTAAATACTGATGTCAAAGTTTACACCAAACTTTTAGCGAAACATCTTATTGACATCCTCCCCACTTTAATTAAGCCAGACCAGAAAGGTAGAAAACATTTAATGCCACTAGATTAATCATAAATTTACTGTACCAGAAGGAGGTTAGTCGCACACCCTATGCTCTTATCCATAGATGCAGAGAAGATGTTTGACCATGTACACTGGATGTATATGAAATGGGTATCAGAAAAGTTTCTCTGGTAACATCTTATCTGCTATCATGGCACTATATTCTTCACCATCAGCTAGAGTATATTCTTTCAATATTTTATTCCTTCTATTACAGGTTTCCAGTCACATAGTTACTCTCACGTCTTCAATTTATTTGCAGATGAAGTTATTCTGCTCTTATCTGACCCCCAATATTCTTGTATGACCATGCACAAGGTGTTGCAGACATTTAGTGCTGTATCATACTATAAAATACATTTTTCCATATCTTTAATTTTAGACCTAGGCACTCCTGGTCCCATAAGGAAACGCCTTTCAGAAAATCAACACTACTCCTGGAAAGACAAAGGTATACCATACTTGTGTATTACCTTGACACCCTCTGCTTTCAAACTAACTGATGCAAATTACAAGCTTTTGATTTCTAATCTAACAAAATAGCTACAACAGTTTTCTCAATGCAAACTTTCATGGCTTGGAAGATTAGCTACTGTCAAGATGATGATTCTTCCCCAAATTTTGTATATCTTTAGGCTCCTCCCCATACCTCTCAAACCCAAATTCTTTTTTCTCCCTGGCAGCCCTTCTTAAAAATTTCATATGGCACAACAAACGGACAATGTGTCCTTTCTCACATCTCCTGAAAAAAAAGTAGGAGGAATTGGTTTTGTAGATATTAAAGTCTATTACTATGCATCTACTGTATACTGACACATTAAATACCTGATGCAGCCCACCTCCTGTTTCTTGTCTGGTAAAAAGCCTAGGCTTATGACATCATACACAGCGCTCTCTCTCACTCGTGAGAGTTTGCCAGGAAGGGAGGGGGAATGAGTCATAAGATGGCCAATGGGAGCTGCAGAGCTGGAGGGGTGCCCCTGTGTGTCTGTGTAAATCCAGGAAGTGAACAGGCAGCAGCTTCAGCTGCCCTCAGTTAAAATGGTTGCAGCCAGGCTCAGTGGAGGAAGATTTCTGCAGCATATTTGGAAAGTACAGAGTCACGGTATATATAAAATAATATGCAAAGTGGTTGGAGCGAAGTCTCAGAATGGCAAAGATGTTTTTAATACAAACTATGTAAGCAGACTGCAGTTTCTCTTTAAGCACTGGTGTTGCGCAAGAAGGGGGCGGGGTCACCCGTACACATCATTGGGTAACCTGAGCTTTCTCCTTGTGTCAGAGAGGGGGTGGGGTCACCCATGCATGTGACGTGTGACCCTGCCCTCGGCTATAAAAGAGCTGTCAACCCAGCAGAGCGTCATTCGGCCAGGCGCCTCCTATGAGGCAGTATCATTCGTAACAGCATTCTTTTATTTTGTATCGCTCGTGAGTGGACTACATCATTTGAACCTTTTTTTTGTTTTTCTTATTTTTAATAAAGGACTTGTCTTCTGTGGTTTTTAACATTTTGACACTTTTTTTTGTGAAATGGTAGGGGTACAATGTACCGCGTTATCAATTCACATAGGGGGGGCCGGGATCTGGAGTTCCCCTTTGTTAAAGGGGGCTTCCAGTTTCCGATAAGCCTCCCGCCCACAGACCCCCACAACCACCGGGCAAGGGTTGTGGGGATGGAAGCAAAAAGCAAAATAATTCCACGCTGTCTGTAAGGCCTTGTACACACGATCAGTCCAAACTGATGTAAACGGACTGAAGTTCAGTTTCATCAGTCCAAACCTACCGTGTGTATGCCCCATTGGACTTTTGTCCTTCAGACCAAAGTTTTAGAACTTGCTTTAAAATCGGACAGATGGACGCGCATGCTCAGAATAAAGTCGACGCATGCTTGGAAGCATTGAACTTCGATTTTTTCAGCACGTCGTTGTGTTTTACGTCACCGCAATGGACTCGATTGTTTTTTTAACTGATGGTGTGTACGCACATCAGACCATCAGTCTGCTTCATTGGTGAACCGATGAAACCGATGAAACTGAACTTCAGTCCGTTTTCATCAGTTTGGACTGATCGTGTGTACAGGGCCTAAGTGGTGAGCAGCTACAAAACCAATAGACAAGTGGATAAAAAACATAAAAAACATATAAATGTAGCGCTAAAGTGCAACCAATAATAAATACACTAAATGAATGGTATATACATATAAATCTGTGAATATGTGTATAAATTATATGTGCAAACACAGTCTCTATAAAAAAGGTGATAATCCAAAATATATATTTGAGTGATAGTGCTCTGATTATTCTAAACGTGAAAACCAAGGAAAGAAGAAGAAGCCGTCACCAACTGAAGAGAGGCTCACCAGAGAGATTGTACCCTAAGGAACGTACGTTCAAGAGGGTCAATCAAGCATGATGTAGATGTAATAGGACCAATTAATGCTGCAGCTCACAAACGACCTCCAAAACAATTTCTGTCTTCAGGCGCAGCACAAGACACACGGGTTCCTGCTACTCATTTGATTGAAGAAGAATTACCTGCCTCTTCCTGTGTGTGAGGTAAAACTTTATTCCTCACTGACAGTCACCACATTCCACTCTCTTCCCTCTTCTGCCGCTTCCAGCCTGTGACAACACCCGGGGCTGGAAGCGGGAGAAGAGGGAAGAGAGTGGAATTTGGTGACTGTGATACTTTTATTGTTTCACTTTAACTGTCTGCCGACCAGCCGCCGTTATACGGCGGCAGGTCGGCTCTGCTGGGTGAGATCACGTAGATCTACGTCATCTCGCCGAGCAGCCAATAGGGTCGAGCGCGCCGCCGCCGCCCCTGACGCCGAAGCACGTACCTGGCATAAACACACAGCTCCCGGTCCTGTCAGGGGGATAAATGCCTGATTGTCTGTTCATACAATGTATGAACAGTGATCAGTCATTTCCCCAAGTCAGTCTACCCCCCCCTCAGTTAGAACACACCCAGGGAACATACTTAACCCCTTCCTCGCCCCCTTGTGTTAACCCCTTCCCTGCCAGTGGCATTTTTATAGTAATCAATGCATTTTTATAGCACTGATCGCTATAAAAATGCCAATGGTCCCAAAAATGTGTCAAAAGTGTCCGATGTGTCTGCCATAATGTCGCAGTACCGATAAAAATCGCTGATCGCCACCATTACTAGTAAATAAAAATATTAATAAAAATGGCATAAAACTATCACCTATTTTGTAAACGCTATAACTTTTGCGCAAACCAATCAATAAACGCTTATTGCGTTTTTTTTACGAAAAATATGTAGAAGAATACGTATCGGCCTAAACTGAGGAAAAAAAACGTTTTTTTTATATATTTTTGGGTGATATTTATTATAGCAAAAAGTAAAAAATATTATTTTTTTTCAAAATTGTTGCTCTATTTTTGTTTATTGCGCAAAAACTAAAAACCGCAGAGGTAATCAAATACCACCAAAATAAAGCTCTATTTGCGGGAAAAAAAGGACGCCAATTTTGTTTGGGAGCGAAGTCGCACGACCGCGCAATTGTCAGTTAAAGCGACGCAGTGCTGAATCGCAAAAAGTGGCCTGGTCTTTGACCAGCAATATGGTCTGGGGCTTAAGTAGTTAAGCATTATTAAAATCACTGGTCCCGAAAAAAAGTCAATTTTTAAAACTTTTTTTGCATTGATACATGTCCCCTGGGGCAGGACCCAGGTCCCCAAACACTTTTTATGACAATAACTTGCATATTAACCTTTTAAATTAGCACTTTAGATTTCTCCCATAGACTTTTAAAAGGTGTTCTGCGGCTTTTTGAATTTGCTGCAAACACCCCAAATTTTTCGCTATTTGGCGAATAGGCGAACAGCTAACTCATGTTCGACTCTAACATAAAGCTCATCCCTACTGAATATACATAAAGGTTCTGTGAACAGCACAACAACCCAAGAAATTGGATACAAAATCCAAACCAGATGGTATCGCACCCCCACCCTTATTCACAAATACTGCACGGACCTTCCAGATACATGTTGGAGATGCCAATATGAAAGTGGGTCTCTCCTACACATACAGTGAAGTTGCCCTACCATCCAAAAGTTCTGGTCAGATGTTCACCTCATCAATGCTATTGTTACTACTTATACACCTGATTTCACTCCGGCTCAATTTCTGTTACACTACTCAATGTCAGCAAATCATGGATACCTTTAATCCCTTGCCATGCACATGGTACATGCAGCAAAACAATGCATACCAGTTCATTGGGGACTCACCAATCTCCCTCAATCAAAGAATGGCTAACCAGAATTGTTAGTATACCCGAAATGGAATTCATCATTAGCATCGCTCACGACACATCCACAAAATTCTCCATTAAATGGGCTTGCTGGACCCACTTTCAGACAACAGCAGATTACTGTGATATTATCGCCCTTAACACACCAGAAGAAAAATCCCCCACACAATACCCCAACATAAACCGCCCCAGGATCAATCTCATAAACAATACCCCATAACATACTTTCGAAATCAATATAGTCCTCTACCAACAACCTTAATCCCATGTCACCCAACCTTACCCCTACCCACTCCCACGGAGGGAGAGGGAGATGGTAACCCACCCCCTCCATCACCCTTATCCATTCCCACCCAATCAACACCCAACCCTTCCATTCCACTTCGCTACCTTCCCCTTCCCTCCCCCTTTATGCCATCACACCCCTGGACCCTACTCAGACCTCGAACATACAGAAACTCTATACCTTATTCAGACGTTTACCTAGCATAAAAGATAAGTCCTACTTCAGATGAAACAGCCCAGCTGGAAACCACAACAGTTTAGATCTCAACTGCCTTCCCACATTCAACAAACTTCTTGGTACTCTTAACACATAAGTTCCAACGATACAGTGACTAACCTTGGAATTGACTGCCAAACATTACACACCAACTTCTCGAAAATTTTAATAAGTTTCCCTGCTGACCATTATGAGTCATTCAGGACTCTATAGATACGCAACCATTTAGATAGGGATATTTTTTTTTCTATTTTCTTTATTTTTCTATGTTTTCTTTTTTGAACAAGCTGAAATTGCTTTAGCTCATTAATCACTTACCAGATGTGAAACATGCTACGGTTCATCTGACTATTCATCATTGCTTCTACGTAATCTACAAATGCCATGAAATGGAGCTCAATAAAAGCAGACATGTTTAAAGTCTAACCAGTGTGATAACCGTGAAGTGAAGCCCACTGTTGGCTGACATCACAGAGCCGGTCCAGGCTCGGACAAGATCGTGACAATGAAGACGGGACCTTCCTATATGTCTGTACCGACACCTGGCTCAGCCTCTCAGGAAACCGCTAAAGACCTGGGCTGGCCACTTCTGCTCCCTCCACAGCCCCGCACTCCAGTGAGCAGGGGGGGCAGAGCAGATAGCAGTGACTGACAGTCGCCAGCTCTCTGCTCAGAGAGCTCTGAGAACTGAGCGATTGGGTCTGATTGATTGCTCGGTTCTAAGTCTTAGAGCCGGTGGGGGACAGTTGTGCATCCACCTAGATAAGTATAATTTTGCAAAAAAACAAAACAAAACCCCATACTTCTTTTTAACATTGCTCCACCAAAGCTCTAGCCAGTACTATAAACATAGATTATGCCTACATTATTTTAGGACACGACCTCTTGTTCACCATGATAAGTTACAAGTTTGATCACAGTTGTATTAGCAATGCTCTCATTTTGTTTTCTCATCAAGATTTTGAGGCATCAGAGGAGGGGGCAGGTATATTATTCTTGTAAAGTCTCATGGTTCTATTCCCTATTTGTTGTTATTGCTTTCACTCATTGTAAAATAAATGTTTCTAGATGAGATTGCTCTAGTTGTGTTAATGTATTAAATAATAATAATCCCACATAAAAGTTACTATGAATGCCAAAAAAGGAGGCAAATTGAACATAAACTACCACCCATTTCCTTCACTAGTTTCTTTGGGGGGCCCATTATCTGGAAAAGATGCATGGCATCAGCACTAGGTTGGTATTTTGAGCAAGTAATCAATTTTTCAAGCTTCACTTTGAGGAGCATCAGGGTTAGCAAAGCTGAGCAGCTCACCTAATTACAACCCATCAGCCATGGTGATACCAGCCAGTATTGCCTCGCGGCAAGGGATATCAATTTTATGCACACTGTTGACATGAAAAATATATATATTATAGTAAGCACAAAGGTAAATGACACCTTATTTATTATATGTACTTTATGTATTGAATTGAGTTTTAAAGACGCTGGTAATACTTTTCTTAATGTCAGATGTAATTTTAGATGCATTTAAATGAAATTATTAATGTACATTATAAATTCCATCTGAAACCATTAGGAGCTGGTACAAATCACCCAATGTCATAAAAACATAGATGTTTTGTTGATAAAATAAAACAATATGTTGATTATACAGTCTAAAGAACAACTTTACTTTAAAAAAAAACCCAGCTCACATTTCTTTGACCCCTAACCTAATCTAAGCAAAGATCCCCACCACCTAGGTGGCTGACTTACAACTTCCTAAGACATGTGGCCCCATCTGACATTTACATCCATGAAAATGTATTCTTCCTCTCTGTCCATCTCTTTTTCAGAAGTAAAAATATAAGTAAAAACACTTTGGCCATACAGTACTTCTCTTTTAAGCTCTGTAAAAATATTGTACTATTTAAAAAAGGTTTGGTCCCTTAAAAGCATATGATTTTGGAAGCAAGCAAATTAATAATGGTCAGACATTGTTTTTTATGGCTGTGCTGATCTATTAACTTTTTGGGTTATAAATGGAGTAATAAACGTTCAAAACGTGCAACTAAGAGCTATAGGGACCTTATGTAATTGGGTGATGAGAAAAATATTGACAGACATAGCTCTTGGGCCTTTACAGCAAGGCTTTAGGTTGAAATTTAAGTGATACTGTTTGCTGGCTATCCTCATAAAGAACTGCTCTTGCTTGCATTCGATGGTAAAGTTGAAAAACCAAAGGGGAGCATTTTGTTTAAATCTTACACCAGTCACAGTGTCATCAGACCAGGGTAGCTAGAATCAGTGTTCCTGATTGCCACTATACCAGACCAGTGCAGCCAACAACATTCTTCCTGATTACCACCAGACCGGTGTATTCCAGTGTACAGCAAAAGTGTTCCTTATCACCGCCACACTAGTCGCAGTGTCAGCAAACCAGTATAAGCCAGCAACAGTGTCCCTCATTGTTACCACACCAATGCATCCAGCACACTAGTGCCACTATTACCAGAGTCTGTGCAGCCATCATCAGTGTCAGTACAGTTTCACCAGAGCCGGTGCAGGCAGCAGCAGCATTCCTGATCTCCAGCACACCAGTGCAGTGTTGCCTCTGTCTGCCGCCTGTACTGACCATGGCCTGTTTTTTTATCAATAAATAACAGTGCAGCACTCTTTTAAAACCAATATTTCTGATAATGATCAAATAAAACAAAACATAAAGGTGACTATGTGGTTCCAATAAATATACATTCTATAATCTATAAATGTGACTCAATGTGCTTGAAGCCTGAAGTTTTCCCATTTTGTTAAGCGGTAAGGAGTAGGGATGCACTTCGAGTTCGAGTCGAATTCATGTTCGACTCGAACATTGCCTGTTCGCCTATTCGGCGAACAGCGAACAATTTGGGGTGTTTGTGGCAAATTCTAAAAGCCGCGGAACACCCTTTAAAAGTCTATGGGAGAAATCTAAAGTAGCGCTTGTTTCCCGTGCTTAAAACTGTCCCTGCACAAAGTGTCATTTCTGAAGGAAAACATTTAATTTAAAATCACTCGCAGCTATAATAAATTGTCAGCTCCTGGAAATTCAGAGAAAAGTCATTCATAAAAAAAATGAAAGAAATGTGGGAGTCCCCCCAAATTCAATTACCAGGCCCTTCAGGTCTGGTATGGATATTAAGGGGAACTCCACCCCAATTTTTTTTTAAAAATGGTGTGGAGTTCACCCAAAAATCCACACCAGACCCCTTATCCGAGCACGCAACCTGGCAGGCCGCAGGAAAAGAGGGGGGGGACAAGAGAGCACCCCCCTCCATCGCCTGTCTCCACCGGAGACAGCCCGGCGAATGACGCGGCTTTAGCCAGTGACAGCTCTTATGTAGGTGAGGGCGGGTCTACCCGTCATGTGGCCCCCGTCCCCCTCTGACGCAAGGGAGAGCCCAGGCTTCCCCAGTGACGTGACGGGTTGGCCCTGCCCCCCTCTGATGTAATGGCAAACCTGCGTTACATTAGAGGGGGGCGGGTCACCCGCACGTCACTGGGGAAGCCTGGGATTTCTCTTCGCTGGCCCCACCTACTCTTTGAAAAAGTCCAATGGGACACAATGCGTCAGTGGAGGGGGCTAAGTGACATCATCACATTTGAAGGAATACATAGTGGTCCTGCATTTTGCAAATATCTACATGTCTCATGTCTCATGTCTGAGTATTGCAAGCTGATTTTAACTACTATAATGTAAGTGTGGTTTTATTTACTGGATTGAATACACGAATGGTACACAATATGAGCTTCTTTCTGTTTTTATATGCTAACTAGGGATGAGCTTCGTATTCGCGTCGAATTCGGGTCGTTCGCGCCAAATTCGAGTTACGTTTCACAGACCATAATTCACTGCGGCGTCGCTGGCTGATGATTGGCCAAGCATGCACTATGACCCGCATGCTTGGCCAATCACAGCTTGCAAAAAACCGAGAGCCATAATTGGCCAAAGCCAGGGTGGCTTTGGCCAATTATGGCTCAGGGGTTTTAGTACATGCCCCACACTATAAAAGGCCGCCTGCAGGTCGGAATTGTGTAGTGTGTTGCGGTAGTTAAGAGAGAACAGAGAGAGACAGAGAGAGTGTCATTTTTTACAGGTAGATAGAGCAGGCAGGCAGGCAGGCTAGTCAGTTAATGTTACAGTGTGTAGAGGATATATATACATCCCAGGTGTTGTACACAGATTTATACACTGTATAGTTTAGCTAGATCAGTTCTTCCTAATTTACTGGCAGGCAGGTGATTGTGCTATATAAAGACGTTTTCACAGGCATACTATAGACATCCAGCAGGTACAATATTCAAAGGAATTTTTCATTTTTTTTATTTAAGCATCATTAACCACTTAAGGACCCCTTCACGCCGCTATACGTTGGCAGAAGCTCCCTGACCGCGGGACCTGCGGACCCGATCACCGCTGGAGATCGGTCCTCGGAGCTAAAGAACGGGGAGAGCTGTATGTAAACACAGCTTCCCTGTTCTTCACTGTGGCGGCGTCATTGATCGTGTGATCCCTTTTATAGGGGGACACAATCGATGACGTCACACCTACAGCCACACCCCCCTACAGTTGTAAACACATATTAGGTCACACATAACCCCTTCAGCGCCCCCTGTGGTTAACTCCCAAACTGCAACTGTCATTTTCACAGTAAACAATGCATTTTAAATGCATTTTTTTGCTGTGAAAATGACAATGGTCCAAAAAATGTGTCAAAATTGTCCGAAGTGTCCGCCATAATGTCGCAGTCATGAAAAAAATTGCTGATCGCCGCCATTAGTAGTAAAAAAAAAAATTAATAAAAATGCAATAAAACTATCCTCTATTTTGTAAACGCTATAAATTTTGCGTAAACCAACCGATAAACGCTTATTGCAATTTTTTTTAACAAAAATAGGTAGAAGAATATGTATCGGCCTAAACCAAGGAAAAAATATGTTTTTTTTATATATTTTTGGGGGATATTTATTATAGCAACAAGTAAAAAACATTGAATTTTTTTCAAAATTGTCGCTCTATTTTTGTTTATAGCACAAAAAATAAAAACCGCAGAGGTGATCAAATACCACCAAAAGAAAGCTCTATTTGTGGGAAAAAAAGGACGCCAATTTTGTTTGGGAGCCACATCACACGACCGCGCAATTGTCTGTTAAAGCTAAGCAGTGCCGAATCGCAAAACCTGGCCGGGTCCTTTAGCTGCATTTTGGTCCGGGTCTTAAGTGGTTAAAATCACTGCTCCTGAGCAGTAATTTTAATGATGCTTAAATAAAAAAAAAAAAAAATTCCTTTAACCTCCCTGGCGGTATGATTCTGTCAGAAAAAACATGCTAAAAGCGGTACCATTATTTGCAAGGAAATTTGGCGTTTTATATTGTAGGTCTGTAATTTTTAGAAATAACTCACTTAAATCTGACCAAACAAGCTTCTAATAGGCATCCCGGGTATGACATTTTTTTAAAAACAAAATTATAAATTATAATATAATAAATAATTATAAATAATTATAACAAATAATAATATAATTATAATAAAAATTATTCAATAATGTAATCAAATCAAAATCACTGAAATTTGCTCAGTTGCAGAATTGTTGCTGTCATTATTTTTTTTTTTTTATGACGAATTTCCCCACAAATCGCTATCGCACAATTCTGCAAGTGATTATAATTTATTATCGCTGTTTTTTAGCTGATCTAAAACTATTTTTGACATAAAGGGACACTTTTGGTTGCTATGGACAATCTACAGTTTGCAGGGAGAAAGAAACGTTTTTATTATATAAAATGACATGCATGACACAGGACAGACCACTAGGGACAGGGGGGGTGTGTTTTTTTTACATACAGTACTGTAATCTATAAGATTACAGTATACTGTATGTAAGGTGTTTGTTTACTTTTTTGAATTTGGCGCCGTTCTCCGTCCCCGTGCGTCGTAACGTCGCAGGGAACGGAGATCGGCGTCACACGGAGGCACTGTGTGAATCGAGCGAGGTCCTGCTCGCTCACACAGCGCGGTGGCATCGCTGGATCCAGGGACAAGGTAAGTAAAACATGCCTGTGGATCTAGCGAGGCAAGCCCGAGTCTGACACGGGGTTTCCGCTCGCAGCAGGAAAATCTAACCCCGTGTCAGACTCGGGAAGACCGCCAGGCAGGTTAAATATTATACCTGCTGGGTGTCTATAGTATGCCTGTGAAAACATCTTTGAAAACCCGGGTCTTGCCCGAGGGAACATGTATCAATGGAAAAAAAAGTTTTAAAAACGGTTGTTTTTTCAGGAGTCCTTAAGACATTTTGAAACACGAAATCATTAATTATAATATAATAAATAACTCTAAATAATTATAACATATTACTGATCCTAAAGTTATTCTCCCCCACTTAATATCATTATTAGATCAGTTTTCTGGACTCTCTGGTCTCTCCTTAAACCCTAACAAAACAACGGCCCTCAATGTCTCCCTTCCCCACTCCATAGTGCAGAGCCTTAGGGATGATTTTAATTTTCAATGGGCACCACATTCTCTTCCTTATTTAGGGGTTCAAATAACGTCTTCCATTGAGACGCTTTACAAGGCTAATTACCCCCCTTTGTTTAAAAAACTGAAAGATGATCTTCGTCGGTGGGCAGATTATTCTTTATCATGGTTTGGCAGGATAAATTCTGTCAAAATGACGCTTCTACCCAGACTGCTTTATTATTTTCAAACTCTATTTTCGAACTTGGGTCTCGATTGAGGCGCTCTCCTGTCACCCTCTGGCTATAGGAATGCTGATGTGGCTTCCCAGTCGACTACGCCCTCCTATTTTATGCCCTTCTTTATCACATTCATTGGCGGTTTGGGACAGAGTACGCCACTGGGCATCCTTAGCATCTCCACACACTCCCTTTAGCTCCCATTTTTTGTAATCCGGAGTTCCCACCTGGTTTGGTGCCACAATCATTTCACTGGTGGTTGAATAAGGGATTGCTTAGAATTGGGGACTATCTTAATGGTTATCAGATACATTCTTTCCAACATTTTAAGGACGAGTTACAGGTACCTGATAGTGAATTATTTCGATTTAACCAAATAATATCTTTTGTCAGACGCAAACTCAATCTTGTTACTGAACCACTTGCACTCACAACATTCGAGTTGGTTTGCCAGGCAAAGGGGCTAGTAACAGGACGGGTTTCTGTGGTCTATACGTCCCTCGCTGAACCAAACTCAAAGCTCCCTTATATGAAGCAGTGGGAAAAAGACTTGAATATTGTTTTTGAATTGTCAGATTGGCAGGATATGGCTTATAACTTATCTAAAGTTTCTATCAATACTATGTTAATTGAAGCCAACTATAAAACACTTTTACGGTGGTACTTGGTACCGACTCGGGTGGCTGCTTCGCCTAATGGCTGCTTCGCCTAATTGCTTTAGACATTGTGGTCAACTGGGGACAATGTATCATGTTTGGTGGCAGTGCCCTACGGTGATCAGGTTCTGGATCAGGATTTTAAACTTGATACATTCAGCGACGGGGGTGAATATCCGTAGATCCCCCGAGATAGCCTTATTTCATAGATTGCCTGGTGAGGTGCCCAGGACATCGGTGAAATTAATCACGTATATTTTGTTAGCGGCAAGAATCGCAATAGCTCGTCAGTGGAAACAATTGGGTATCCCTCTGGGTTTTGTTAAAAATAAGGTAAATTGGATTATGGTAAACGATAAACTCACACATATACTCCATAATAAATCTGAAAAATTTGAGAAAATTTGGGACCCCTGGATTCAGTATATCTCGGTTCCCCAATGAGCTCTGAGTTGACCCTCTTCTGCTCTTTTACTCTCATACTCGTCTACTTTTTTTCCTCTCTTTTATTTTTCACTTATTTCCTTTTTCCTTCTTTCTCTCTCTTTTCCTCCTTTAATGCTTGATTGTGTTTGACTATATGGTATACTAGGTCATATTGAATCTTGACTGATCTTTAGACTCTCAGGAAGTTGATAAAGATTCCTTGTCACGTATTACACAGTATTGCTCTCTAATTCTCACTCTACTTGTGTTGGATTTTATAATAATATTCAAGCTCCTATTGGGGCTTGTGGAGTCTTTAGCCTTTTTCTGTTTGTTTTGTTTTTTTTTGTATTGCTCTTTACAAGGCATTAATACTGTGTAATGAATTGAATTGCTCTTATTTATATTTTTCCCTTCATTGGAAATTTTTATTGTTTGATGATCGGCCTGTGTATGCTGACTATTCTGTTCTTTTCTCTAATAAACACATTGAAATATAAATAATTATAACAAATAATGTAATAATAATAATAATAATAATAATAACAATAATAATAATAATAATAATAATAATAATAATAATAATAATAATAATAATAACAACTATTCAAAAATGTAATCAAATCAAAAACACTGACATTTGCTCAGTTGCAGAATTGTCGCTGCCATTACTTTCAGTGTTTGATGACAAATTTCCCCACAAATCACTAACGCTCAATTCTGCAAGTGATTCTAATTAATTATTGCAGTTTTGACATACAGGGACACTTTTTGGTTGCTATGGACAATCTACAGTTTCCAGGCAGTATTTATTATATAAACGTGCATGCAGGGCACTGGACAGACCACTAGGGACAAAGGGGGTGTGTAACTATTTTATACAGTACTGTAATCTATACTGTGTTTTTATTTTTTATTATTAATTTGGCGTCGATCTCCGCCCCCGTGCGTTGTAACGTCGCAGGGAACGAAGCTCGGTCGTACTCGGGCACTGTGTGAATCGAGTGAGGAGACAGCTCGCTCACACAGTGGGTAAACATTGCAGGATCCAGGGGACAAGGTAAGTAAACTCTGCCTGGATACTGCGATGCGATCCCGAGTCTGGCTCGGAGATACCGCTAATGGTACTGAAATTTCACCCCGAGCCAGACTCGGGATTACCGCCAGGGAGGTTAACCACTTAAAGACCACCTACCATACACATACTGCGACAAGGCGGCTCTATTGTGCAAAATCACATACCTGTATGTGATTTTGTTAAATGGCCACTGGGAGGCAAATGGGGTGGGCAATTTCATGGCAAATGAGGTTTAATGTAGAAAAATGTAAAATGATGCATTTGGGTGGTAAAAATATGAATGCAATCCATACACTAGGGGGAGAACCTCTGGGGGAATCCAGGATGGAAAAGGATCTGGGGTCCTAGTAGATGATAGGCTCTGTAATGGCATGCAATGCCAAACTGCTGCTAACAAAGCAAACAGAATATTTTGGCATGCATTATAAAATAGTTTAACTCCAGGGATAAAGCAATAATTCTCCCACTGCAAGACTCTGGTGTGATCACACCTGGAGTATGCTGTCCAGTTCTGGGCACCAGCACTCAGGAATAATTTACTGGAAATGGAGTACAAAGAAGGGCAGCAAAGCTAATAAAGGGTCTGGAGGACATTAGTTATGAAGAAAGGTTGCGAGCACTTAAATTATTCTCTCTGGAGAAGAAATGCTTGAGAGGGGATATGATTTAAATTTACAAATACCATACTGGTCACCCCACAATAGGGATAAAACTTTTTCCCAGAAGGGAGTTTAACCACTTCAGCCCTTGACCATTTGGCTGCCCAAATACCAGAGCACCTTTTGTAATTTGGCACTGTATCGTTTTAAATGACAATTGTGCGGTCGTGCGACGTGGCGCCCAAACAAAATTGAAGTCCTTTTTTCTCCACAAATAGAGCTTTCTTTTGGTGGTATTTGATCACCTCTGCGCTTTTAATCTTGTGTGCTATAAAAAAGAAAACAGTGACAACATTTGGCCATAATAAATATCCCCCAAAAATATATAAAAAACATTTTTTTGCTCAGTTTAGGCCGATATGTATACTTCTACATATTTTTGGTTAAAAAAATCGCTAAAAAAAGTGTTTATTTACTGTTTTGCGCAAAAGTTATAGCGTCTACAAAATAGGGGATAGTTTTATGGCATTTATATTAATATTTTTTTTTACTAGAAATGGCGGCGATCAGTGATTTTTATCGTGACTGTGACATTATGGTAGACACATCGGACACTTCTGACGCCATTTTTGGACCATTGTCATTTATACAGCGATCAGTGCTATAAAAATACATTGATTACTGTGTAAGTGACACTGGCAGTCAAGGGGTTAACCAGTAAGGGGCACTGAAGGGCTTAAGTGTATCCTAGGGATGTGTTCTAACTGTAGGGAGGATGGGCTACATCACTAGGCAGAATGGGGAAATGCTTGTTCCCATTAGCATTTCCCCATTCTTCCTCTCCGTGAGGTGATCGCAATATGCACTTAAAAGTGCAGTCACTGTAAATCGCTGTAGATCTGAGGGGAAGCTCTGAAATTAGGGGAAGCACTGCTGATTTTATCATCCAATCATATGCAAGCAAAAGTGCTATTTTTTATTTTCCTTGCATGTCCCCTTCAGATTTACAGAGACTGCACTTCCTTTCAGTGCACTTTCATATGTACTTGTAGTGCAAAGTGGATTTTCCTTTCATAAATAACCCCCAATGTGTATATAAGTACCACACAAAATTAAAAGAAAGGTAGAAAACAAAAAATAGGAGTAGATAGAGAAAAGAGGGTATCAAAAAGGGGGAAGGGAATGAAGGGGGGTTTACAAGTGCTGATGCAATCCCAAATGAATAGAAAGTATAGTCACGGCGAATAGAGTAAAATTACCAAGGCAATAATACATTTTTTTTTTATTGGATATGTTTTATAGCTGCATGACTATATACATTGGCAGAATTCCATGGCTGGGCATATGGCCGTATGGGTACATCCCCATTGAGACGAGGCATTGTGGGCATGCGGCCACCGCAAGCTTTGTGAGTGTGACCGTGGGTCCCGGGGACTCAATGTCGGTCGGGAGTCCCGCGATCGTCTTACAGAGAGGAAGAACGGGGAAATGCTGATGTAAACAAGCCTTTCCCCTTTCTGCCTAGTGACAGGACACCTTTTCTTCTCTTTGTTTCACTATTTCCCTTCCTTCCCTCCCCCTTTGTTTCACCTCCTTAGCACTTTCCATTCTCTCTTTCCACCTTCTTTTTTCTCCTTTCCCCTCCCCCTTCTTCCTTCCCTCTCTTTGGGTGTCCCATAATTGCTGCATACAGCCCATCAGGCTTATTTGGGTGAGTCATGATTTCTTGTTCGTATCGTGCTCGTCAAATAAACTGTAATATCTGTAGCTTTGCTATAATGAAGCATGTTTTGATTATATGATATATCATTCCAGATGTTAAAGCTAGACACGCCTCCTGAAGAAGTGACTTGGTCACAAAACTTGTCTAGGGAATGTCACTAGCCACAGCCAAACTGCGCTCTACATATCTATGGAGTCTGTAACAATTTAAATTCTAGTATCTAGTCACGTCTGTGGCGGACTATTGTTTATCTTTGTAAATTTGTGTTAATATATTTTTGTAATAAATTGTTTAATTTTATAAACGTATTGTCTCGTATCTGGGTGCCGCAACAGTCCAATCACTACTGGCAATCAGGGTCCTATGTTGGAGTGATCCTAACGCATCTCCTTCCTCCTTTCCAATTTCATCATTTAGGATGATGGCGCCCCCCCCCCCCCCCAATTCATGTTTTAATGTGGAGGCAATCCATTTCTATCTATCCCTATTTTGTAGACGCTATAACTTTTGCACAAACCACTCAATAAACACTGTGATTTTTTACCAAAAATATGTAGAAGAATACGTATCGGCCTAAACTAAGAAAAAAAAAAAAATATATATATATATATATATATATATATATATATATATATATATATATATATATATATATATATATATATATATATATATATATATATATATATATATTTGAGGATATTTATTATAGCAAAAAGTAAAAAATATTGCTTTTCTTTAAAAATGTTGCTTTTTTTGTTTATAGCGCAAAAAAACAAAAACGCAGAGGTGATCAAATACCACCAAAATAAAGCTCTATTTGTGGGAAAAAAAGGACGTTAATTTTGTTTGGGAGCCACTTAGCATGACCGCGCAATTGTCAGTTAAAGCAACGCAGTGCTGAATCCCAAAAAGTGCTCTGGTCTTTGGGGAGCCAAATGGTCCGGGGTTGAAGTGGTTAAGGGGGTACAACCTTCTGGGGCTGACGTGGTTAAGATCATTCATAACCTCCCTCCTCCATATCTTTCTAAACTCCTGCATATCAACAGACCCTCTCGCACTCTCAGGTGTTCTTCCTCCATTCCTCTCAATGTTCCATCTGCCCACTTGATCACTATGGGATTGAGAGCTTTAGCTGCTCTGCCACTCGACTTTGGAACACCCTGTCACCTGACATACGGAACATTGATTTCCTACCTATCTCCAAATCACATCTCAAAAATCATCTTTTAAACTAGCATACTCTGTCTGACTTAATTGATTTATTTTTGTAATTTAATGGTTATGTAATGTATTTTCTGTTATTTAATTTTAGTATTTCTGTTGCTTTGTTTTTATCTTTGTATGGTGAACTTGAGTGTTCTGAAAGGTGCCTATAAATAAAATGTAATATTATTATTAATCAATGGGGATGATTTACCAAGGACAAATAGACTGTGCACTTTGCAAGTGCAGTTGCACTCTGCATAGGCATTTGCTCCAAAGCTTAGTAAATTATGGGAATCTATGCTGACTTCCAACATCCAATTATGTGCAAGCAAAAAATGCTGATTTTTTTTCCTAGCATGTGATTGGATATTCTTTGCACAGTGAAGCTTCCCCCCATTTACTAAACTCTTGACCAAGTGCCCTTGCAGAGCGCAACTGCACTTGTAAAGTACACAGTCTATTTGCCTTTAGTAAATCCAACCCACAGAATCATGTCAATTAGGGTTTGTTTAGTAAATGTTCTCCTTACTCAGTAAATAAGGTGACTATTTGTTTGCTTCAATCAACCAATTAAATATAATGCAAATTCATGTTTTTACTGTTTTATTTTTGTTTCATTTCCCCTGGGCAACGTTAACACAATTATATATTTTTTTTACTAAACTAAATGAACTTTCAATATTCAATATACATTTTATTTTAGTTAACTTTATTGCTCCAGCAAATTTTTACTATACGGTTCATATTTTATTGCCAAGAGATGTTAGGCTGATATAAAGTTCAAAAGAAGGTAGTATTGGTGTATTTTATGAAATGACTCCCTAACAACGTCTCTATTTGTCTTAGTGAAAACTGTCAGCTCAACATATTAATGATAGATTCTAAAATTGTAGCTTTGTCTCAAAAACAAAAACAGGCCAATTCTGACATTTCTCTCCTACATGTATACATCTTTTTTTTTTTTTGCTAGAAAATAACATACAACCCCCAAATGTTATATGTTTTTTTTTCTAGGAGACCCTAGAGAATAAAATTATCTTGCACGGTATTTGCAAAACAATTTTTCAAATGTTTCATGCAAAAAAAAAAAAAACAGTAGTTAGCCCAATTTGTTTGCATAATATAAAATATGATGGTACTCTGAGTAAATAGATATCTAACATGTCATGCTTCAAGATAGCACATGTGCGTGGAATTTGCGCAAAACTTTGGTACTTAAAAATCCCCATAGGCGGTGCTTTAATTTTTTTTTACTGGTTACATGTTTTGAGTTACAGAGGAGGTCTATGGCTAGAATTATTGCTCTCACTCTAATGCCCTGTACACACGATCAGTTTGTCTGATAAAAACGGTCCTATGGACCGTTTTCATCGGACGAACCGATCGTGTGTGGGCCCCATCGTTTTTTTTGCCATCAGTGAAAAAAATTAGAACCTGTTTTAAAATGTTCTGATGGTTAAAAAACCGATAGAAAAAAACGATCGTCTGTGGGGAAATCCATCGGTCAAAAATCCACGCATGCTCAGAATCAAGTCGACGCATGCTCGGAAGCATTAAACTTCATTTTTCTCTGCACTTCGTTGTGTTTTACGTCACCACGTTGGACACGATCAGATTTTTAACTGATGGTGTGTAGGCAAGACTGATGAAAGACAGCTTCATCGGATATCTGATGAAAAAATCCATCGGTCCGTTTTCATCAGATGAACTGATCTGGTGTATGTGGCATAACATTTGTGGCGTTATCTCACATGTGTAGTTTGAACACCGTTTACATATGTGGGCACGACTTACATATGCAGTCGCTTCTGCATGCAAGCACACGGAAAGGAGGAGCACGTAATTTTTCTTTATTGTTAATTTTACTTTTATTTTTCTACTTTGACACCTTCTTTTAAGAAATCCATTTTGATAACTTTTATTCCTATTACAAGGCATGTAAACATCCCTTGTAATAGGAATAAGCATGACAGGTCCTCTTTACAGTGAGATATGGGGTCAATAATCTCTAGGCTGGAAAGCCAGAAAAAAAAAAAAGATCTCAGCTTCCCAGCCAAGGCAGCAACATTTTTTCAAGTGCAGGGGCCAGACGTGACATTGTAACATCGCGCCTGGCCTCCAAACCATCATAGAGACTCCGGGACCATCTGGTCTGCCAGAAATCTCTATTGTCAGCATCTGGCCCCAGCGGTTCCCTTCTCCAAATCACCGATGGCAGGGGTGAATCAGTGGATGCACCGGAGGGCAGCGGGAGGGGGGACATTCGATGTCTGCTGTGGGCACACGCAGGTGCTTCGTTATACAGGTAAAACAGCTGTCTGCCTATGTAAACAAGGCAGATCGCCATTCTTTCAGTACAGAAGGCATGGTTCCTGTGCCTCTGCTATGCTGTTTTATTTTTCAAAATTGTCAGCCTTATTTCGTTAGAGCACAAAAAATAAAAAACGCAGAGGTGCAGAAAGCTCTATTTGTGGGGGAAAAATGACATATATTTTGTTTAGGTACATCTTTGAACAACCGCACAATTGTCAGTTAAAGTAAGGCAATGCCGTTTCACAAAAAATGGCCTGGTCATGAAGGGGTAAATCTTCCAGGGGTCAAGTGGTTTAAAGAGCTCATCTTCTCACTAAAGCTTTGAATGGCACAGCGATGCTCAAATTACCAAAATTGAAAGTGGTTTTAGTTGTTCACTTTAGTTTAGAAAAGCACTACATTATGTGCTCATATGCAATAAGTAGAATGGTAAATATCACAAATAATGTATTTATATTGCTTGTTATTTGCAGATCTACAAACATAAATTCTTCCACAACATTTGGTAAGTGGTAATTTAAGGATAATCTGGCATGGCTAGGTGTTGTGGCTTGGAAACTTTTCACAAGTGCTGACAGAATGTCACCTGATGATATAACTACTTCTTCCCAATATAATAATAATAATGTTAATTATAACAAATGCCATATAAATACCATCTATATTAATATTGGTTCATCAGATCTTTTGGCAATCCCTATGTATTCCTCAAGAACCCCAAAACCCAAAACAGCAGTTGTCATTCTATTAGTTGTTCTAAGCTGTTGCTTTGGTAAACCAACATCAATCCAAAACTTGGCATCCTCTAGGTATTCATTGGGAACCCACAAAGTCCCTGTCGTTATGAAACACCAATTGGCTTTTTATTGGTTGTTTTAAGCTGGTGCTTTGTTAAGCCACAACTAATATTGATTCCATAACATTTGGTAAATTGTAATTTAAGGATAATCTGTTTTGTGGCTTGGAAACCTTTCATAAGTACTGACAAAATGTCATGCGAAATGTCACCTGATGACATAACCATCTTCCTACAATATAAATACCATCTAATTTAGCATTGGTTCATCAGATCTTGTGGTAATCTCTCAGTATTCCTCAAGAACTCACAAACCCATTGCCATCATGAAAACAGCAGTTGTCTTTATATTGGTTGCTCTAAGCTGTTGCTTTGGTAAGCAAAAATGAATCTAAAATATTTCTACTAAAAATAACTTTTAACAATTATGTTTAATGTGATGTTATCCAAATGCCAAATTTTATAATTGATTTTAGAAATGAATGTATTGCATAAGTGGTCTTAGTTATTCAACTAAAATATTTTACTTTAATTTAATATGTGCTGATTTTACCTTTTAACAATTATGTTCTAGTTTTAAATTATTGGAATGTCAGAGCTCATATCTTTTTTTTTTTTGTGAAATGTGTCTATTGAATTTTAACAATTAACATACATAAGTACATATGTTGGCAGCACAAGAAAAGATCACATATATGTTAACAATATTGAGTTGTAGTTCCAACATAAACTAAAAGTACTTTAACTAAAACAACTTAGCATTGATCTAACTACTCAAAAGATTATGTCATACATTGTATAAGAAAGGATAAAACCAACTTAGACCAGGTTAATATAAGATGACCTTATAAAAAAAATAAAAAAATAAGTCTTAATTATTATCAAGAGCATAGTTTAAAAAATTAAAAATAAAGAAATAATTCATTATAGAATCTAAAATCTTATACTACATATTGGAACTATGTACAATTGGTAAAATGATAACCGAGCAAATACAATTTCTGCTACCTATATAAAGAGTAAATTGAAAGAGGAGAGAGAAAGAATGAGGCCTCGTACACACGCCCGAGGAACTCGACGTGCCAAACACATCGAGTTCCTCGGCCAGTTCAGCCCTAAAGCCGCCGAGGAGCTCGGCGGGACGAGAGCTCCCATGGAACAACGAGGAAATAGAGAACATGTTCTCTATTTCCTCGCCGAGGTCCTCGTCGGCTTCCTCGGCCGAAAGTGTACACACGGCCGGGTTTCTCGGCAGAATTCAGCCAGAAACTCGGTCGGAAGCTGAATTCTGCCGAGGAAACTGGTCGTGTGTACGGGGCCTAAGGGGAGAAGTAGAAGAGAAAAGATAAAAGAAAAAGTAGTCTTAGGTAGGAGAAAAAATAGACGGGGAAGAAAGAAATGAGAGGTAGTAGGGGTCCCCGGGGAGCACATATCTTTTTATGATGATCTTCATAACAGTATTGTTTTACGTTTCTCATTTGTGTAAAATATTATTTTAGATTGGTTGGTTTATTCTATCTAGATAATTCATTAGTAAACTCTGAAAACTCAGTGCTCTACTATTTGTGAGGCATATCATTTATTAAAAATATTAAAACTGGTAAATTTAATTGGTAACTATACATACATTTTTATGCATCTACCCCTATTCCAGTTAAAGGTTGTAGAAATCACTGACATTAAGTGCAGATCAGAGATGTCTTTGCATTCTGTTATAGTTTACTGCAAGTAACATAATTTTCATTAAACTGGTTGTTGGATATGTCACATTCCTGTAAAATGCAATTAATGGATTGGCACCTAAAACTGTAGAGAGCCTACTGGCAATGCTAGTGTCAAGTTCTTTGTCTCCGATTGACTTTTTTGATAACAGCTTCCATGGTTTGGGTCCTAAATGTGTTTTTGCATTGTACATCTTGTGTCAATACTAAAAGGCAGATGGGGGACATTAAAAACTCATTCACCTCAAGGACAACATTTGATGTAAGTGTCTTAACTTGCATTATAATGTAAGAGAAATGGCCTGATAAGATGTTGCTTGATTACACGTTGATATAACATTATCAAACAGTTCAACACAGTGCTGGACAAAGTCACCACAGTGCCCCACATTCAAACACTGTCCATATACAACCTCCTATTTATTATGACTAGATAGATAGATACAGTATCTTACAAAAGTGAGTACACCCCTCACATTTTTGTAAATATTTTATTCTATCTTTTCATGTGACAACACTGAAGAAATTACACTTTGCTACAATGTAAAGTAGTGAGTGTACAGCTTGTATAACAGTGTAAATTTGCTGTCCCCTCAAAATAACTCAACACACAGCCATTAATGTCTAAAATGCTGGCAACAAAACTGAGGCTTCCTTCTGGGACGACTTGATGCAGTGTGCGGTGTATGGTCTGAGCACTGACAGGCTCACCCCCCACACCTTCAACCTCTGCAGCAATGCTAGTGGTTTAGACATTAATGGTTGTGTGTTAAGTTATTTTGAGGGGAAAGCATATTTACATTCTTATACAGTCTGTACACTCACTACTTTTCATTGTAGCAAAGTGTCATTTCTTTAGTGTTGTAACATGAAAAGATATAATAAAATATTTAGAAACATGTGAGGGGTGTACTCACTTTTGTGAGATACTGTAGATACCTAGCGGAAAAAGGAGGGAGTTTTTTGGGGACTTTAAAGGAGCCAATGAGTGGATAGGTTCATCTGCCTCCATCCCTATTATATGCAAAAACATCAAAGGGAATAGATAGATATATACGATAGATAGATAGATAGATAGATAGATAGATAGATAGATAGATAGATAGATAGATAGATAGATAGATAGATAGATAGATAGATAGATAGATAGATAGATAGATAGATAGATAGATAGAATATGAACTCGCTCATAATACCCTACTAGGGTTGAACAATGAACATTCCTTTTAGAACAAATGATGCCAAGGAGAAATGGGAGAATCCTTTTGCATATCTCAGTGTCCATTAGACACTAATGAATGTGTTTGTTATGCTACAACGTTTGGTCATTGCAAACCAGGATCACATTTGGGGAATCATGAAGAATGATTTCCATGCCTCACCTTTACTCGAAAGGAGGAGCCACCAGATTAAAATCTCATACATACATGAGCCCATAAGTTTTTATAAAGCCCTTGTACAGATTGTACATCAGCCTTCACAAATGGCATGTCTACCCCAGGTGCCAGATCATTACAGCAATTCCTATCTAGCCTATTGATGTTAAGTAAATAGTAATAATAATATACATGATACACAATCATTTGTTAACCTTGCAAATCTTTTGGGGGTTCTGCTATACAGTTGTTTTAAAGCTAAGTGTTTTAATAGTATCTATGAGGGATTGTGCTTCACAATAAATTGAAAACCTAATGTTGTTTATGAATTCCTGTTTTACAGTGCAAATTTATTTGAAAATTTAGATCACAAATAGGGAAACATATTGTATTTGGCATACTGCATTCAAGACTAATGCCGCATACACACGATCGGTTCATCCGATGAAAACTGTCTGATGGATTTTTTCATCAGATATCCGATGAAGCTGACTTTCATCAGTCTTGTCTACACACCATCAGTTAAAAAAACGATCGTGTCAGAACGCGGTGATGTAAAACACAAGGACGTGCTGAGAAAAATGAAGTTCAATGCTTCCGAGCATGCGTCGACTTGATTCTGAGCATGCGTTGATTTTTAACCAATGGATTTCCCCACAGACGATCGTTTTTTTCTATCGTTTTTTTAACCATCAGATAATTTTAAAACAGGTTCTACTTTTTTTCACCGATGGGAAAAAAAACGATGGGGCCCACACACGATCAGTTCGTCTGATGAAAACGGTCCATCAGACCGTTTTCATCAGACACACCGATCGTGAGTACGCGGCATAAGATATCTACAGAAGCAAACAGCAGGCATTAATAATAAATTGCTTTTGTTTATAATTTACCATAAAGCCCGATTGAACCTTCCTGTTTAATTATGTGAACAAAGTAAGGGTGCATAAGAAATGCAAGTGTGTAAAGCTTGTATTTTTAAAGCACCTCCATATACAGTCTGTCCCCCATCAGTGGTAAGCAGAGAAGGACTGTACAAGAGCAGCAGTCTCTCTGAAGAGGTCCAACACACCCCCTGTGAATCAGTTAGATCTCTCCAATTAGCAGGAAGTGTGAGCTTTCCTAATTGCCGAGCTTTAGCTCAGGCTCACAGGGGGCATGGCACAATGCTACACAAAGTCTCACAAAGTGCATAAGTTCTTCCATGCAGACTGCTGAGGGACAGGCTGTTTTTAAGATGTAGCAGCTTTACAAACAATAAGAACAGTAAGACTTGCACACTTATTGTTTTATTGCATATTAAATGAGCTTACATAATTTAGTAGGAGGATTTAATTGGGCTCTAAATTAATATAAACGTAAAATAGCAATAATAATAATAATGACAATGACATCATCCTTATCCTCATCATTATCTATTTGTTTTGCAGATGTTCCTGCTGCTTCTAAAACTCATGGAAAACGTCCTCGCCCTGCTCAAAGTCCCATTTCATCTGACTGCATAGTAAACTTACTTAAGGTATGTCAGACTAAGATCGTATAAGAAATGGCTTGGTGAAGAATTGAATGGGCTGTTTCTCATTTCCTACCTGGTGTGTAAAATAATAAAAAATATTATTTGTTCACCTTAGTAGTAACATCCCAATACACTGTCAATTATTTCAACAATAACAGATGTTTTTTTTTATTTTTTATAGCAACTACATGTAAACAGTACAATTAAATACATCTTGCCTGTTTGATAATGCAAAAATAACGATAACACACAAAGATATCTGTGTTAAGAGCTACAGTTAATTATCAATAGTTCTATTAACCATTTCAGCCCCGGAAGATTTGGCTGCTCAATGACCAGGCCATTTTTTACGATACACCACTGTGTCACTTTAACTGTACCCAAACAAAATTGATGTCCTTTTTTCTCCACAAATAGAGCTTTCTTTTGGTGGTATTTGATAACATCTGCGTTTTTTATTTTTTGCACTACAAAAAAGAAAAAACTTTTTGCTATATAAAATATCCCCAATTTGTTTTAAAAAAAAGATATTTTTTTCCTCAGTTTAGGTCGATATGTATTCTTCTACATAATTTTGGTAATACCAATCACAATAAGCGTATATTGATTGGTTTGTGCAAAAGTTATAGCATCTACAAAATAGGGGAACGATTTATGGCATTTTTATTATTATTTTTTTTTACTAGTAATGGCAGTGATCAGTGATTTCGATCGGGACTGTGACATTATGGCAGACAGATCGGACACTTTTGACACATTTTTGGGACCATTGACAATTATACAGCGATCAGTGCTATAAAAATGCACTGATTACTGTGCAAATGTCACTGGCAGGGAAGGGGTTAACACTAGTGGGTGATCAAGGGGTTAACTATATTCCCTTGTGTGTGTTCTAACTGTAGGGGGATTGGATTGACTAGAGGAGATAACAGATTGTTGTTCCTAGCTAGTAGGAACACACAATATGTCTCTCCTCTCCTCACAGAACAGGGATTTGTGTGTTTACACACACACACAATTCTGGTCTGGCTCTCGTGCCCACGACCATGCGCATTGGCACCCCCTGCTATCCCCGCTTAAAGGGCCAACATACAGCTACATGCCGACCTGCCACAGTATAATGACGGCAGCTGGTCGGCAGTTCACAATCAATAAATCTTTATGAGAAAAGAATCACTTGTTGATTGACTTCCTGTCCCAGTTCAACTTTTAGGATTTAGCTGCTTAAAGTCCAACTTCATACACTTTTTAAACAGTTACCCAACAAGAGTTTAAAACATTAAAATAAATCAGCTCTAGCTGCAATACCTCCTTATCTAGTGCAGCCCCCCCCCCTCTGCAGGATATCTCAGTCTTGTGCATTAAATGACAACCAGGTAATTACCCTGGAAGACCAAAGATAACGGGTTAAATATACAGTCAATACATCTTTATGAGAAAAGAATCACTTCCTGTCTCAGTTCAACTTTTAGGATTCAGCTGCTTTAAAGTCCAACGTCACACACTTTTTTAACAGTTACCCAACAAGAGTTTAAAAAAATTAAAAAAATCAGCTCTAGCTGTCTATCTTGTCTCACACAGTACACTTATGGCGCGTACACACAATCGGATTTTCCGATGGAAAAAGTCAGATGGACTTGTTTCATCAGAAATTCCGATTGTGTGTGGAAAAATCATGCATGCTCAGAATCAAGTCGACGCATGCTCGGAAGCATTGAACTTAATTTTTCTCGGCTCGTCGTAGTGTTTTAAGTCACCGCGTTTTGGACGGTCGGGAATATAGTCTGACAGTGTGTAGGCAAGACTGATGGAAGTCAGCTTCATCGGAATTCCGACGGAAAATTCCATCGGAAAATCCGATCGTGTGTATGTGGCATTAGCCCTCACCTAGTGGTTCCAGTCAAATGACTTCTCATCTAGTTAATTGAGTCAGTTGCCCCAGATGGCACAAGAGGCACAGTTGTGGTGCAATGTAGCTGGAGTGTTCATACCTGATAAAACCAAAGGCCCAAGCTCCCTTCTTAGCAGCTGTGCATTTCACATAGGGAGATGCAGTGTCCAAAGCTCTTCATTGACACAGAATCTTTAAAAAGTGCAGGTTCAGGATTTTTTAGTGCAGTACTTCCAGCACTTGCCTGTGTGATGTGTCCAGCGGCCAGGCAGTGATACTGAGCCTGTACTTCTAACAGACTTGGTGTCCTTTAACTCATTGTCTGTGTTTGTGTGTGTATACACCCACTGACAGCACTATCATCTTTCTTTGGAGTGCTGGAGGGGTGGTGGGGACAGCATAAAATGGTGGCTTCAGGGTACTTCTGAAGCAATGTTGAAGCTTTAGTCTGTCATTGCAATTGATGCTCACTGTGAAATAGATGCATAAACATGTATATTGTACAACAATCTCTTACCATATCTTAACTTCGCTGACTGATGTTTCATTATATTAATGAGTATGTCAAGCCAAAAGCTTTTTCGAGTTCTTGATAGAGTGGGGGAGGATTAGAGATCACAAATTACATACCAAATGTTGCATGTCAGGGGGCGAGGAGTGCTTAAAGCGGAAGTTCCACTTTTGGGTGGAACTCCGCTTTAAGTTATGCTGGCCATCAGACTGGGGACATCTAGTGGCAAAACCGTACTGTGGGGAAATTTCTGCATTGAAGGTGAATACCACAACAAAAGCTGGTTTTGTTTTTTCATTTTTTTTCTTTTAATGGGTTATTGATGTTGTCTTGTTATTTTTGGCTGAGGTTGTTTACATGTACAGCATTTTCTAGTCAGGTGATATATAATGAAACTAGGGCATGTGTTTCAGTGACGTGGAACCTCATTGCAAACTGATTTTTCATTTGGCAGAATATAGATCGAAATGTCAGTATTGTTATATAACTTCCATTATGTCATTCAGCAAAATGCATTAAAATAAATCATTTTATATATTTACAGAGTTCTCTCCCTGACACTCTTATGAGACTCCAGGAAATGTTGTGCTTGTTTTCGGAAGCTGAGGTAAGGTTTTTTTTTTCTGTTACGACACACTGACCATTGCGAAATGTAATTTCCAAATACACTGCATATTGAATAATAACATTAGTAATAATAATAATAATAATAATAGTTATCGGTATCATTAGGATTAAGGAAGCATATTACTGGTTCAAGTTATCTTAAACCTGATCTTCAATGAGGAGCTAAGAACTAGTGTTCATTTTATACTGTATATACTGTATTTTCTTTTTAATGTGCTCATCCTGGATAAAGTGTATGTCAGGAACTGACTGCTGGACTACAGAACTCTTTTTCCCCCTCCATATGTGTATATTGATTTATTTTCCAGTGAATCTTTCCTGCTTTGCCGGGCCACACACAGGGGTTGTTTTACTAAAACCTGAAAGTGCAAAGTCTGGTGCAGATGTGTATGGTAGCCAATCAGCTTCTAATGCTAGCTTGTTCAACTAAGCTTTGACAACAAAAATTGGAAGCTACTTTATTTTATTTTATTATAGGCAATTATATCTTGAAAGAAAAGTTATGCATTTGTGCTAATAAACTAAAAGCTGCAATAAGAATATTACTAGGATACTACACATATTTAGTATTTTCCTTTATTTATGAAAACCTACAAAATATATTTATTTTATTTGGCTATCAAAATGAAACTGCCATTTGTCAAAATAATAATTATTTTAGGGATATAACAATTATTTTGGGAAGTAACTGTGAACTCCGTTTACAAATAAGGACAGTTAGCGATTCCTAACAAATCAGATGCATTTGTATGCACTTGCCTTAGCAGCTATTAACTTGATTGGCTTTAAAAGAACCTCTCTTTTCAGCCATTCTTGGTCAGGTATAAAAATACACAATGAATGTCGTAATTCATTAAAAATGATTAAAGGTATTTTAAATGCAACTAGTGTAAATATCTGAACGTTACTTAAGTAATCCCCCTGGTGGATTGGGAGAGACAGTCCAGGAGGCCAATGATCGCCTTACATTTATATGTGCTGACAAGGGTTATTCTGACAGAAGGCAAGAGCCCAGATATACTCCATCAGACTGTTATGTCCAATCACAAGCCGGGGGAAGGAAGGTGACAATGTTGCTTAACCACTTCCTGACGGTCGTACGACTTTATACAGCCGCAGGGTAGATCTAAATTTCCGGGAGGCGGTCTATATATACGGCCAACGGCCTCCAGCCACTGGGGGGCGCGAGCGTGCCCGCCGCATCATTGAGATGCCGATGCGCGTGCCTGGCGGCAGCAATGTCCGCGGGCGCCAGTGATCGGTGGTTACAGAGACAAGGACGTGGATCTGTGTGTGTAAACACACAGATCCACGTCCTGTCAGGGAGAGAAGAGACCGATCTGTGTTCCTTGTACATAGGGACACAGATCGGTCACCTCCCCCAGTCAGTCCCCTTCCCCCACAGTTAGAAACACTATGCAGGGATCACATTTAACCCCTTCCTCACCCCCTAGTGTTAACCCCTTCAATGCCAGTCACATTTATACAGTAATTAGTGCATATTTATAGCACTGATCGCAGTATAAATGTGAATGGTGTCAAAAGTGTCCGATGTGTCCGCCATAATGTCGCAATGCTGATAAAAATCACAGATCGCCGCCATTACTAGTAAAAAAAAAATAGAAAAATAATAATTCTGTCCCCTATTTTGTAGGCGCTATAACTTTTGCGCAAACCATTCGCTTATTGCGTTTTTTTTTTTTACCAGAAATGTGTAGAAGAATACGTATCGGCCTAGACTGAGAAAAAAAAATGTTTTTTAAAAAAAATTGGGCTATTTATTATAGCAACAAGTAAAAAATATTGTTGTTTTTTTCAAAATTGACACTTTTTTTTGTTTATAGCGCAAAAAATAAAAACCGCAGAGGTGATCAAATACAACCAAAAGAAAGCTCTACTTGTGGTAGAGGACTGCGCAATTGTCAGTTAAAGCGACGCATTGCCGGAAGCTGAAATTTCACCTGGGCAGGAGGGGGGTATATGTGCCCAGTAAGCAAGTGGTTAAAGGCAGTAGAGAAAAGTAAAGTTACTAGGCTAGCTTTTCTGTGTAGCAGGGCTGTGTAAACCACAGAACTGGAGGTACAAAAATCCAAATGCAGATACAGTAAAACTGATACAATGTGGGTTTGTTTTACTAAAGACAAATAGGGTGCTTACTTTTCAAAAGAATTTTAGCTTACTGAATGGGGTGAAACTATGCTGACTTCCATCATCCAATAATATGCAGTCAAAAATACAGTTTTAAGTAGAGCAGAGAGAAGAGATACCACTGACCTGGCGAGTGTAAACCCAGCTATCATGCTACATAATTATAAATATATATATCTATATAGATGTATATATATATATATATAAATCAATCAGAAGAGGCGTAATATAACATTTGTCTTTGCTCAATGCTGTGCATTTTTTTATAACATTTGTTTGCTCTAAAAATGATTATGTAAGAATTGTCATTCTGTAACAGAAAACGAAAAATGCAGATTTGTATCGCGAGTTCCTCACTGCACTCCACCAACTTCTGGTAAGATGCTTCTGTTATTTCCTCCCTTAAAACTTTTTTAATTTCTTTTTTTAAGATAACTGTGCTGGGAAAAAAAGTATTATTAGAAGAAAGGCAGCAATGGCATTTTATATATTTCACTCAGATAGTTTTTTTTTTTAAAAGCAATATAGCCAGGGCTGCTGTTAGAAATCACAGGGTCCTGTTGAGGCTACCTAACACCCACCACCAGAATATATAAAACCTTTTTTTTTTACAAAAAAATAGACTAAAATTATTATTAGCAGACACAAACACAACATAACGTACACAATTCATGCAAAGCGGTAAGACTGTACTGAGTTAATAAATAAAGCTCTATGTGAATGAGGTCTTGGGGCTCGTTCACATGGGCACTGTGACCTGTACAGTTTGAACTTGTGGTTTGTTTATGTAGCTGGAGCTGCCTGGAGCTTTGTGCAAGCCTATGTTATGCTATGGGGTTTGCAGCAGCTGTATAAACACAGCCACAGAATATAATTTGACAGGTGTGTGGGTGCAAGTGCACGACCCTGGACACAGACAGTGTGCATTCAGGACCACTCAGTTATGCCTGCACTTACAGTTGCTGTGTCTCCATAGAGCAATAGGTGACACCAGTCACATGGACTGACTCCTCATTCACATGGCCAGAGTACCTGAGTGAGGGAGAGGAGGAGAAGCTGGCTACGCTGCAGGAGGAGTCACAGGGGAATCGGTTTGTAGCAATCCAGCAATACAGCCAGCCCTTCTGCTTGTCAGGTGCCTGGGCCCCCTGTTGAACTGATGAGGTCAGGGTGCTGTACTGGAGAGCTGGCTGTACTGTCTTATCAGCATCCCTAAATATAGCTAGGTATCTACTAACAGAATAATTACATCAACAGGTCAAAATGGCATTTAAATAAATCATCAGAAGTGTTAAGGTGTAAGAAAAGTAGGTAAAGAAAGTTGAAACCAGGAACAATAAATAACATCTCAGCTGCTGCCTTCCCACTATAGATAATTAAATAATGAATAACTGTTTGATACGTGGCATTATCCATGACAATTTCTCACAATTACTCATTTTAATTTCTGATTGTTGCAGCAGAGTGGTTGTAAACTCCCATAGATTAAGTGTACCTATATGTAAACCTATAATAAGGCAGACCTCTAGGTACTGTAAATATCCCCTAAACATGCACCATTTAGGAGATATTTACTGTATATGCAGCCAATGACGTCATCGGCGCATTCGCTCTTTGAAGGAACGGCCACCCATGCCGTTCCTTCAGAGCCCTGTGCCATGACCGGCTGCTCCCACGCACATGCTCAGGAGTGACATTACGTGGCTCTGGCTAGTCACACAGCCGGAGTCCACGGACCCGGAAGAAAGATGGGTGAATATGGATGCAGCCTCCAGCGGTAACAACACATCGGTGGAGGGCTTGTTTTGCAGGTAAGTTTGACATTATGCCTTTACTTTGCAGGTCAGAAAAAACTAAAATAACCCTGCGATTTACCTCCTCTTTAATATGGTATTTTATCATATCTTAACAGAAAGATGCCGGATGTACTGTGGATCAACTTCTGAAGTTAGAAGACGTCTTGGTAAAACAGATTTTGATGGAGATGATCATATGATTTCACAATACACTTGACTGTTGTATGTTATTTCTTAAGCTGCCAATACAACAATTGGTTCTCCTAATCCCCCTCCCCCTTTGCATACTATTCTTTTGTTTATTCACCAGCTGCTTGGTTCAGCTGCCAAAAAACAAACATAAAAAAAATGTTTAAATAAGTTCCAAACTTTTTTACTAGACCCTTACAGAGGGATAAGGACTCTCCCTACCCCTAGGCCAATCACAGAGAGCAAATCACATACTTCTCTAAAAACAGGCCTATAGGGTATATATATATATATATATATATATATATATATATATATATATATATATATATATATATATATATATACTGTATATTTGCTCATGATGTGCTAAAGAGAGTAGTAGGAGGCTGAGGAAAGAAAAGTCTTTACTGCCGGGGAGGGGGCATCAGCATAAGCATGTTGTTTCCACCCCTACAAAAGTTCAAAGCATGAAGCTGCTAAAAAAGGCAGAGCAGAAAGAAAGTACTGAACAAATGCTTATGTGCATATTTTAGATGTCAGCCAGCCATGCATGCACAACCTCAAATGTTTTTTTAAACAAATGATCATTGTGTAAAAATGGACAATAAATAGTAAACATTTGTAGTTCTGCAGGACAGTAGAGCAAACACTTGAGGAGTGGCTTAATGTGAGAGAAAATATGGTGATAATTTTGTCCCCCAAGTATGCTATCTTTAAAGGGACATGTCAAGAAGGGTCAAATGGCCCCCGATCTCATCATAAACCATCAGACTTGGCAAACAATCTCTTATGTCTCTAGGCACCTCTATTTTCAATACTATTAACTTCCCATCATATAATGGCTAGACACACTGCACATGCAATGAAATATACTAACATTTATATCTTTGGTAGAAAAACGTTGGTGACCAACTTGGAGTAGTGTGTCGTAAAATTGTTGAGCAAGTTCTAGGCTGTGTGGTAAGTTGCAAGTAACAAAATTATTTTAATGCTAAGTAAAACTGCTCAACAGAATGAAGCAATTGCTACAGTTCATTGAAAAATCATTCCTTACATTTTTTCATTGAACATTGAATTGAATTTGGTATTAAACCAAATACCTCAACACAGTTACATGGTCCCCATGTTACTTCACCATAAATGTAGCCTATAGTGTCAATCCATGGTGATGATGCAGCCTACACTCCTAAGAAAAAATCCATTAAGTGGGTCCCCAGAACTTTTACAGTGTGGTGATCCTCAACTGTGTTTTTTTATGAACTCTGTAGGTAGGCTCAGCTTTCTTTTTGGGAAATCCCAAATAAACAATTTCAATTTGCAATCAGTAAGAATTGCAAAAGTGTAAAACCTCTCAGTAATATTTAATCAAGGGCATCTATTTCTTTAATAGGTGATACATAAAGGGCCATTTTGAAAACGTAAGATTTTTAATAACACTTGCATTATAGAGCAAAGTAATTGCATGGCCATACCTCAAAGAAGAACACTGTGCACTGGCATAGTGTAAGGATTTGTGTAAAAATGTATCTCTAGGCACTCAAATGGTTGGCTTATCTGGTTTAAGGAGAAATTTGGGATGACTGCAGCTTGTAGGCTGTAGCATTCGATCTATCCTCTGCAAAGAGGTGATAAACATGATGCTTCATGTTCACTCCTGTCAGTGGCTCCTCCATATCCAGTAAGTAGCTAGGGATCCATTCCTCCTCTTAACAGTAGTATCATGGGCCGATAGGTAGGGATTCACCAGGTATTATTTCAGATAGTAAAAAAATTAAAATAAAGACAGACCTTTGACATGTCTTCTCCCCATAAAATATGCATTGCCCTTATGGTTAATACAAGGCCTTCAGGCACCTATTAATTTAGTCCGGTTTTACTTCATAATCCCATCACTTTCTTAATGTCTGTTTGATTACATACTTGATGCAGGTATTTGAAAATGACCAACTACTGTTTCTTGACTATTATTGTTATATTCTCTATTAAAGGGGTTGTAAAGGAAAACATTTTTTTCCCTAAATAGCTTTCTTTACCTTAGTGCAGTCCTCCTTCACTTACCACATCCTTCGATTTTGCTTTTAAATGTCTTTATTTCTTCTGAGAAATGCTCACTTCCTGTTCTTCTGTCTGTAACTCAACCCTGTAATGTGAGGCTTTCTTCCTGGTGTGGAGAAAGCCTCTTGAGGGGGGAGGGGGCTGCAGGAGTGTCAGGACACCCACTAACACACAGCTCCTTTCTCTATCTGCAAAGTAGAGAGTGTACTGACTTGCCTGCTCGCCCCCTTCCCCCTCGAGAGGCTTTCTCCACACCAAGGAGAAAGCCTTGCATTACGATGTTGAGTTACAGACAGAAGAACCGGAAGTGAGCAAGGTAAAGGAAGCTATTTAGGGAAAAAATATTTTCCTTTACAACCCCTTTAATGTTTGCACATTGCTGGCTTACTGTTATGATGTCTTAACAATATTAAAGGACACAATGAAACTTTATAATGAAAAAAAAAGTTGCTTGGGATTTTTCCCTATCTTATCCTGGCTCACTGGGTTTCAACCTGTTGATAGCACTTCCATAGCAGTAATTTATGCTGTAACATGTGCTATCTTCTTGCAACATTATTTCACCATTACATGTAATCAAATATAATACTAGATTAAAGCACAATCTCACAATCTAACAGACCTTGTGATAAACTAATAATACAACACACTAGTTATTACATTCTCTATGTGTGCATGGGGAGACCACAATTGGATAAATCATATACATCATTAAAAAGTGATTCATAGAAGTAGATGCTGGAATGGATAACAATTGTTTCATTGTAAATATATGTAAAAAACAAACAAAACAAATGTGTCCAAATTTTGCACCTATAGAATCTAGGTTACCAGGTATAATGGGGATAGACATATATTATATGCAATGAAAATTCATTGGTAAATATGCCCACATGTCGGTCAGAACACCTATAATGTGGACACAACATATGGTCATATAGGCAGTTCTGTATGAAGATATGGTATGACCTGATATACGAAATTGACTTTTGTCTAGAATCTATTGCTCATCACCTCAACTTTGTAATGGAGAAAATGTGCAATATACATAGAATTATCCATGTATATAGTATAGAGTAAATGGGTAGGTGGAATTGAGTATGGGTAATTAACATTCATCTTGTGTTTTGACTATATATACGGTATATGAATATTGCATTTCATGCCTTTTCTGTTCTGGTAATCTGTAAAAAAAATTATATTGTGACAAACCAATGTGTTTTATTATTTTAATATTGATTCTTATGAATTTTATAGGAGGACCTTGGATTATCCAAAACTCTGTTTAATGTCCTATGCCAACTGGCAGTAAGATACATTTTATTATACAATCCAAATGTTTTTGCATGTATTTTGTGAATAAACCAGTGGATTAATAGAGTGTTATGTCTTGTCATGTTATAGAAAATGTTATGTAATCATATATTTTATGCTCCATTCACATCTTGGTGTTTGGGGGGGGGGGGGATAATCATGGTAAAAATGCGCAAATAGAATCGCCGGACACCCATTGCTCAAAAGAAGCTCATGTACTTCTTTTGGGTGACAGGCATCCCGCAAATCTGTTTACATGATTTTACCGTGATTGTCACCCGATGAATCGCGGGAAGATCGCACAGCATTTAGGGTGCTATTAAAATTGACGGGCAACGCACCAGGAACGCACGGGCGTACCACAATTTGCTGGTATTGCGAATCACAGCAATTCTGCCAGCGATTCAGAACATGGAGATGTGAACGGAGCCTTATGATAAAAGACTGTACTTACCAGGAAAAAAAAAAACACTTGCCAGAAGTTTGATTTAGAAAATAAACTTTTATCAATAAAAAAAAATAAAAAAAAACATATACTGATACTTTTTAAAAGGTGTCATGTAAATCAAGGGATAATATTGTTTACTAACCACTTGAATAACAGTCCATATTACCCCTTCATTGCCAGGCCACTTTTCAGTTTTTAGTACTGTTATATGTTGACTGACAATTGTTTTGTCATGAAACACCATACCCAAATGAATGATATATATATATATATATATATATATATATATATATATATATATATATATATATATATATATATATATATATATATATATATATATATATATTTGTAGACAGAGTTTTCTTTTGGTGTTTTTTTTTTTTTTACTATATATAAAAAAAGACTAAAAAAGACTAAAAAAGTCATAAAAAAGTTAGGATAGTGTGAACACTCCAAAATGTACCCCAAGGTGATCTCTTTGTTTTCCCCAAATTTTTCAGAAACGAAAAAATGTGGTAGTATTGAGTTGGTAATGGTGCACTAAATATGGCACATACAGGTCATGTATAGAGGAGGTGGTAAAGGGGTAATGTAGACATCAGATGCAGTTGGGGGATAGAGAAGAAGGGGTTCCTGTGCATATGTGCAGGATAAGGGAGGCATAGGGTTGATATACAGGAAGACACGGTATGGACATCAGATGTACTGTTAAAGGGGTAAAAAAACATTACTTGCATCTGCTGCTGCCTTGATCTGTACAGTGATCAGGAACTAATGAGTGACTCATTCATTTGTTCCCTTTCCTCCCCATCCTTGGTTGTGAGAGGAAAAGGTAGGGTACACTTGGTACACTTGTACGCTTGTTTTCAAGTACCTTTTTTACATGAGTACGTTTTCATACAAATACACTATACTAAGTGAATATTTACTTTGCAAAATAAAAAAAAAATCTGCTCTTTTAGTGAAATAACCCAAGATTATTTGCTCATTTTCAACTTTGATTCTATTAGTCAAGTCATTGAAAAAATATATAATGAAACACTGGGTTTGACTGACCTAAGCAGAGGCAAAGTAAATGTTAGTAAAACAAATGAAGCTGTGTTTGCTTTGCATAATATATCATAAGAAAGATAGAAACTTTAAAAAAAATTCCTTCACACATGATCGGTATTCAAATTGAACACAGCATCACCTTTTTTACCAAAATTTGCTTTCTCTACTGACTCTAGTTGTTTTGAGTGTTGAATGATTTCACCTTTGCATGACTGTGTAATCAGCAATCCTGTTGTTTGCTTATAGAAATATATTTGCGTGTGGCTAAATCTTAATTTATAATAATTTTCCTCTAGGGTGACCTTCTCATAAAGCTGAGTGATGCCCTGGTAAGTTTTTTTTTTTTTTTTTTTTAATAATGTGAGAAAAAATATTAGATTTAATATATATATATATATATATATATATATATATATATATATATATATATATATATATATATATATATATATTTCTGGTAAATAGCAATAGGCACACAGGCTAGGGACACAGAAACCTGTATACTGTGACAACTTGGGGGCTGTAAAACTCAATTTTAGCGCTCACCAGTGAGTCCAGTCCATGGCCATTTTTATTTCAAACAGAAACAAAAGTTCACAGCAAACAAATAGCTTCACTTGCAGGGGGGGTTTCAGCTTCATTACAAACATAACAATATTCAGCCTCCTGGCTCTCTTTGGCAGCCCTGCTGCTTTGTCTCTTAGGCCTCGGGCCTCTGTCTGTCCTGTCCCAGACAGCACTGTGCGGACATGCACACATCTCTGTCTGCTTCCTTGCAACCATACACATGAACTCCTCAAGAAGGTGGAGCTCTACTATGATCAGGTCCAAGAGTATAAGGGTTCCAAACAACTGCACACTCACCCCTTCACCTACATTTTCATTGTTGCAGGGCCTCGCCTGCCTTTATATTTATTGGGGTTCCTGTAGGTAACCATGTTATTCTTCAAATCAGTTGTGGTTTCCTTGTGGAGTCTGAATAAAGTAAAGTTCAATGTTTAATGTCACCAAACTGGTCCAGGCAAACAATTTTTTAATCACAGAAGGATGTGGCCTCTGCCTCTGGGTGATCTGTAATGGGCTGTAGTAGCCTTAGCTACATAAAATAAGCAGTGCTGTGTTTCAGCAGCAGTAAGGGCAACTTCCAATCTTTTGCCAGATAAATAGAGAGGAAGCCTTGTATTTAATGATAACAATACAAAGCCTTTCTTGAATGGTGAAGAAGCACTAAGCTTAAAGGGGTTGTAAAGGTACAATTTGTTTTCCTAAATAGAAGAAATAAGGACATTTAAAAGCAAAATCGAAAGGATAAGGTAAGTGAAGGAGGACTGCACTAAGGTAAAGGAAGCTATTTAGGGAAAAAAATGGTACCTTAACAAACCCTTTAACTCTCTTTAGGCCTCGTGCACACAAGGCTTAACAAATACCAAATTTACTTGTGTTTGAAATTTGTTTTTGAGCCTGTAAAAGTACCTCTATGTTAGCCTATGTGTCCAGGCACACATAGGCATTTACTGGTGTATCAGAAGAGGAGTGTATATAGGCTGAAAAAAAAGGAGAGGAGCTTTTGGGCAGAAAAAAAATGCTTGATACCTGTAAACGCATCTTAACATGCCTAAATGCTAGGACCATTTAGCGCTTGAGTGTTCATTCGCTTCAGTGACCAGAACAAAATAATATTCTGGCCAATGGAATCTATAAACTTTTAATCTGCTTTATGCCAGGAGAAAAAATGTATTCAGAGGAGAAATTGAAATGCCCAGTGTACATTAGCACTTTTATTTGATAGAATGCTGGAAGTCATGCATACTGCTGCTGGAACACAGTGCCTCATTACTGTATGTAGCTAATGCTAGTATAGTCCATTACACCAATGGTTCTCCACCCTGTCCTAAAGTACCCCCAACAGGCCATGTTTTGGGAATTTATCTTAAATAAAATAGCTTTCCAAAAAAGCAAGCCATTGACTCTGATTTAAAGCACCTATGCAAGATGAAGGAAAATCTGCAAACATGGCCTTGTTGGGGGTACTTGAGGACAGGGTTGAGAACCACTGCATTACACTACACATTATTCTGTATTGGCCCAAACAAACTATTTGAAGTGACATTAAACACAGAATTGAAATTTAACTCCCATCCCAAGTCTGTGCATAGGTCTTTGAGGTTTCCCATGTCCATTTTAAGCCCCAACACCTTTCATTCAACTGTCAAATGCCATATCTGGCTGAAGTGCTAGCATTTGCCAATGAATAATAGCGGGCAGTGTACTGCCCCAAGAGGAAAGAGGATTTGACTTGCATTTGGCAGACATTAAGGTTCTTGTCTGAGCTTTGATCTAGTGATCTACAGGGACACATGGATCAATCTGAAGACCAGCATAGATATTTTCAGACATCACATTAGTTGCTACCTCAGGCCAGAGTAAAATGTGGTTGAGCTGTATTTCAAAGGCCTAGATGGAACACTCGACCGGGGCTTGCTTGCTGGATTTCCAAGATCTGTCGTGCCCCATTCCTCTGTATCCTCTCCAAATGTATACACTGATTTCACTCCCAGTATTGATGCCTTTACACCCAAAATCCTACCCAAACAGGGGTCTTTAGTGATGCATTTCTAGAGGTATTCTTATGTTAGTAGGCACTGAACTCCAAGCACCTGTCTCTGCATTGATTTTACATGCATGATGATGTCACAGGGAGTGTTAAAAGCTGTTCTCACTACAGGAATAAAGTAAACAAATAATGCTGGGAAATGAAGGGGAGAGGGAGGACTTGAGTAAATTTAGGTAATGTCTGAACATGCACTTTTACATTTATGATGTTTAATTCTATATAAATACAAAGGTGTTTAGCCATATTTGCTCAATACATTCGTAGGCTGTGCCTCCTGCTTAGCAACATAGCATGTTGATAAAGCTCACACTGACTAAAAGCAATGCAATGACAAGGCATTACAGTTTGATAAAGCTTATTATTTGAACAAATAGCTTAATTCATCCTAGATTGAACAAGATCTTTTAATATTAGGATTTAAACCAATGTTACCTAAATGTATTACCTAAATGTATCTATAAGTATTCATTTATAGAATCACAGAAAATATCTCTAACCCTAATAATGTTTTAATTTCATAACTAGATAAAGTTAGAACATATTACACAGTAGAAATGTGTGTTGGATAGAACATGTCTTTCTAACTAATGTATTCATTTAGTTTTGTATTTATGCTAGTGGGTTGAATAATTTCTGTGTCCATAGCTTTGCTTATCTGCATTGGCCATTGTAAGTGGGCCCACTTTTCTGCTGGGCTCTTTATTTATTTTACAAAATGTATAAGGTAGCAGGGTTATTGTGATGCTTCATTTTGTGCAAAATCAGGCTTATGGAAGAAAGTTTGGCAGCCTGGCTTGGGCACTTTGTTGCTGTGTATCCAATTCAGCCTACTACCTGTATTGTCTACTCATGATTTAAATATCAATTGAGATTAGTTATTAGTTAATTAATGATGCTTATGTTATAATTAAACAAATTCTAAATGGATTCTAACTAAACACTAATGCCCCCTCTTTAGAAAGGACTGGATCTGAAAATTGTCACAGGCTTAACAAGTCAGATTAATATTGGGGGCAAAGTCAAAATTGTTGGCATTCTTTAAGGAAACAAATTCAATTTGTAAGTTCCAACATTTTCTCTTAAATATTATGTCACTTAACAATATGTATCATGTTAAGAATATGTTTATATTTTAGTTTGATTAACATTTGTAGAACTTTATATAAATAAGTATTTATTTTTGCTACTACTATATGCAAGTCATGCATAGTAATAATAATAGTAATAATATAATGTAATAGTTTACAGACACATTATCCATATGGGTGTATTACTGACACTTGTTTGACCTTAGGAAGCTGTTTGGATGTGTTGTGAAACAGCTTCAATCTTTCTAAACTAGTCCAGTTTATTGTGACTACCACTAACTATAACTGATATTTTTATATTTTTTAACTTGACTTTGAAACATATATAATTGTAACACATGAAAAAAAAAAATCAGATTTTTTCAATGCACAACATAGATACGTTTTTCTAGAAAATCTTTTTTTTCTTTATTTTTTTTTTCTTTCAGGGATGTCCAAAATTGGAGGTTGTTTAAAAAAACAAGACTTATTGGAAGTGGTCTTTCTTTTGCTGCATGCTGGCATATATCTATTATTCTCTAACTATTGACATTTGATTATGTACTTAGTTCACTTTCTATCTAATAAAAGACATGCTCATTAAAAAGTATTTATTTTGTATTTATTTTCTTTAAATAGACAATGTTTTAAGGTAGAAAATGATAAAAAAATAATAGGGAGATATATTACAGAAAAAGGAGTTGTTGCAAATTATACACAAGCAAAGGTAAAGGTGTAACTATGGGCTGATAGTGGGTGGTACACATGCCAGAGATAAAAAAATAGAAGATAAGCAGATAAGAAGATGTCAACTAAGCAGATTTGTAACTTGGGTTTCATAGGGATGAGGAAAGGATAAAAAACCCAGGTCAGTGAAACTTGCCACGCCAGTTAATTGAATAAACTTGTGGGCAAACTTACTCCACCCATCGGAGAACAGAGATATAGCGCTCATTAGTGCCCCAAAGGCGGGCTATTGTTGCTATTTAACCACTTGCTTACTGGTCACTTAAACCCCCCTCCAGACTAATTTTTAGCTTTCAGCGCTGTCGCACCTTGATTGACAATTGTGCGGTCATACAACACTGTACCCAAATTAAGCTTTCTTTTGGTGGTATTTGATCACCTCTGCGGATTTTATTTTTTGTTAAAAAATAAATAAAAGTCTGATTTAAAAAATATATATATGTATTTTTTTTTATTTTGTTATAAAATTTTGCAAACAGGTAATTGTTCACCTTCATTGATGTATGCTGATGAGGCTGCACTGATGGGCACTGATGGGCTGCACTGATGGGCTGCATTGATGGGCACCAATGGGCTTCATTAATGGGCACTGATAAGGCAGCACTGGTGGGCACTGATTTGCAGCACAGGTGGGCACTAAGAGGTGGCACTGATGGGTGGCACTGAAGGGCATTAATGGGTGGCACTGTTGGGCACTGAGAAGTGGCACTAATAGGTGGTATTGATAGGTGGCACTGATAGGTGGCAGTGATGAGCACTGATGGGTGGCAGTGATGGACACTGATAGGTGGCAATAATGGGCACTGATATGCACTGGTAGGATACACTGATAGGAAACATTACTAGGTGGCACTGTAGAGGCACTGATTGGCACCACTGATGGGCATTGATAGGTGCCACTTGTGGGCATTGATAGGCGGCACTGTGGGCATTGATAGGTGGCACTGTGGGCACTGGCAGGTGGCACTGGCAGAGGTGGCAGGAGGCACTGGCAGGTGGGCACAGATGAGGCAGAAATGCTTCTTCCTTTTCAGGACCGATATCCCTTGTACACAAGCCGGTGATCGGCTTATTTTTCTTTCAGCGTGAGGAGAAAAAAAAAATACTGATCCTTTGTTTACATCATGTTTACAAATCGGCAGTACATTTTGAAGGTGGGAACCTATAGATGCTGGGCCCCTTCTTCAGGTATCTGCTTGAGTGCCCTCAGAGCCCTGAAATATAGGGTGATGTACTGTGCAACAAATAATAGCCAATTTAAATTTAACTTAAGCCTTCTGTAAAAATTAAAACTCTGGCCTGCCTCAGCTTGCTTCATGTGCATGCTTTGCCGTTGGTCTCTGGTGATGGAGGGTCTAAACAACATAGTGTCTTCTGCTTTTGCAACTGGATAGTTTCACTAGATATTAGAAGTAACGTTAACAACAGGCTTACTTTAACAAAGTATTAATGTCTAATTTTCCTCAAATTTTCAACATCATCCATAATTTGTAAACATGACCTAAAATGGTCTGCAAATTGTTTTATTGGGTTGTATTCATCTTTGTTTTAGTATAGACCACTGACAGGGCTTTCCAAAATTATTCTTCATACCTCAGACCAAAAATAGAAAAGAATAGACAAAATGTAGGAATAGGCAAATAACCTGAAAATAAAGGGATACTATTTGTGTAAAAGCAGGTTCTACCCAGTGAATGTCATACTGATTGTGTACTTTCTTTACTTAATTAATAAATATGTAGAGAATGCAGCCAACTGCAGCCAATCACAGAGCAGTTGGAAGCAGGATGTTACAGCTTTAAAGTGTTACTAAACCCACAACAGTATAATCAGTCTGTATATGCAGTATAGCATGCTTGTTATACCCACTGTGGAATCCTCTGCATTTTGTAAAAAGTCTGTTTGATCCTCTTTTCTCTGATCCTCTGCTTCCTGCACTGTCCCCAATCCATTTGCTGACAGTACAGAGCCTTGGGGGCACTCTGCACATTCTCAAGTTTGGTGTGTATAGCTGAGAGTGTTTTTTTTGGGGGAGGGTGCATGTGATCAGCACATGGCCAATCAGCACTGTCCAGACAGAAAGTCAGGGGTTCATGCAGACTCATAGGACTGTAAGAGAAGAATGAAAACTTCTCCTACAAGCTTTAACCAGTGCTCGGCCAGACACTGACAGAAGTCATAAGACTGCTATATACTGATGATGAGGTATTTAGCAGTTTATATTTACACAAACTATTGCATTTCCATTTTCTGTGTACTGTGGAAGGCCATATAATATAGGCTTACTTGTAGGTAAAAATGTCCAAGTGGATTTTACTACTACTTTAAGACACGAGCCCTTTCATTTTGAGAAACTCACCATGGCTGGAGGAGTGCCATGTTTCTTTGGTGCTTTCCTTATTTTGCACCTTAGTGTGATTGGATGGATGGCTCTGAAATACAATTAGCCCAGCTAAACCCAAAAATCATTGTTTACCAAAAACACATGTAGCGGCCTGCTACTTTTTAGCCGGCGCTGCTCCAAATTTAGAGGGTAGTCTGAGAGTTAGTTGACTGAGGCCTCGTACACACGACCGTTTTCCTTGACAGAATCCATCAAGAAACTTAGTGGCAGAGCTTTTTTTGCCGAGGAAAACGGTTGTGTGTATGTTTTTCATCGAGAAAACTGTCGTGGAACTCGATGAGAAAAAAAGAGAACAAGTTTTTCCTCGTCAGAAGTCTCAATTTCCTCATCGTGTTCCTCGTCGGGCTGGTTTTCGACTAGAAACACGTTTGTGTGTATGCTTAGAAACCCGCACATGCTCAGAAGGGTGGCGCCAGTGGAATCAAACTTCCCCTTTATAGTGCCGTCATACGTGTTTTACGTCACCGCGTTTGAGAACGACGAGATTTTGTCTTGACAGTGTGTACGCAAAGCAAGCTTGTCAAGATTCTCGACAAGCCTAACAAGGAACTTGTCGAGGAAAATGATGTTTCATTTACGACGAGTTCCTCGGTCGTGTGTACAAGGCCTCAGACTGTATAATTCTTTCCAAATGTTGGGCCTCTGTTCCAGCCATGGCTGTACTGTGAGTGACCACTATTGTTGTCTGGGGTGCCGATACCCCCCAGGCCAAGGGTGGCAGCAGTCAGGTCAAGGTGTTTTGGGTGTTCCCCTTTGGCAGCCAATCAGTGGGAGTTGATTGTCCCGCTGTGCATGCTGGGGAGCAGTACTTAAGGGACAGACGCCATTGGGCCGGGGTTGTCGATCCTGAGTCTGTCATCCCACCACCCCCCTGTGAGTGGGACGACAGTGTTCCTGACTTCGTGACAACGTTGGCCCAGAGTTTTTATCTACCAAGTAGGCCCGGTAGTCAGACTGGGTCTACGTTTGCAGAGTGGTCCTGTGCTGTGCGTCCTGAGGGAGGAAGCCACTCGAAGAAGAACCTGTCTTGTAGAGCACCGATCACGAGGCTGGTATCTCAGGAGAGGTCTTGATCTTCATCGAAGGACACACCATTACTGAAAGGCTGAATGATGGTCGCCTGCCAGTTCTAAGTTCCTAAGAAGTCAATCGGGAGAGGGCTGGGTGCTTAATCCTGTGCTGAGAGGATTTTTGACCAAATATACTTCCATCTTGGGAAGGTCTGTGGCAGAGACTTTACCAAATTTCCGTGTGAAATCCTGGCTGCTAGGCTAGTGAGAGAGGCCTAAGCAGGTGCGCAATACCCACTCTGGCTAGAGTTGCGTCGAAATCTGCGTTGCTGGAAGCAGGAGTGTTTCCAGACAGAAGTTGTACACATGAATCTTTTACCTATTACCCTTCCACCTCTTCAACTACTTATGTTATTCTTTTACCAAGTTCAGCAAATAAAGCAAAGAAAAAGAAGCCTAAAGTGTGGACATTGAACTTTTTCTCAACGCTCATCTGATACCCCAGACGGCGAGGAAATAGAGGTAACATGCCACCCAAAACTCCAGCAGCTCCTTCAGGGGTAGTGCTACACACACATTGTATTATAATACTTCAGACGCTGCCAAAACAATCCCTACTTGCAGCTTTTTAAATTCAATAATGATTTACTCTAAAAGAACTATGTGTAGGTGGGTAGAGTTTAAGGGACTGACTTTCAGGGCAAAAATGGAAGAATGAAAGACCTCAAAGCTGATGACTGTGATTTTAATCCCTAATCTGAGGAGCCTGAAAGAGCCTGTGAGTGACAGGGAGTCTAAATTAATAGAAGGGTTTTCCTTGCAACATCGCTGTCATATGCCTTTTCTACCCCCCCCCCCCCCCCCAGACAGCTTGGGACACCTTATTGGCTAAAATCAGAATTGTTTATTTTTAACATTATTTTTCCTATAGTATATGCTGGTTTTTAAAATAGAAAATTTGATAGTTTAGCAATAGAATTAAGGTTTTAGCGCAAAGTAACACTTTTGGTAGGTAAATGGTAAGTGTCATAGCTATGTGCACAGAAGAGCAAAAAGGGGGACAACTAAGAAAGAAAAAGTCAGTCACACTTCCAACACAGAACTTCTTGTGCTAGTGCTCTAAGCCATTTTAGATACAGATCAGTGACTTTCTGTTTTTGCTCTGCATCTAATGGACACATGGGAGGCCTCAGGTCTCTAATAGACCTCTGACATATTTATAAAGAAAGATGAGTGAATCTGCTGCAGGGACTTCATTTAATTCTGTTTAAAACCTGCAAACCCAAATTTAGCAACAAAATACACTAAAGTCTATAGGGGAAAATCTTTACACGAAATTCCATTCCATTTTTAAGGCTAATCAGCAACCAATTGTCAAAAATAGCATGTTAGCTGGATACTTTAAAAAAAACAAAAATACATTTAAAGCGGGAGTTCACCCATTTGTAAAAAAAAAAAATTTCTCCCCTTAGCTTCCTGCTCGTTCGGTCTAGGGGAATCGGCTATTTGTATTAAAATATGAGCAGTACTTACCCGTTTTCGAGCTGCATCTTCTTCCGTCGCTTCCGGGTATGGGTCTTCGGGAGCGGGCGTTCCTTCTTGAGTGACAGCCTTCTGAGAGGCTTCCGACGGTCGCATCCATCGCGTCACTCGTAGCCGAAAGAAGCCGAACGTCGGTGCGGCTCTATACTGCGCCTGCGCACCGACGTTCGGCTTCTTTCGGAAAATCGTGACGCGATGGATGCGACCGTCGGAAGCCTCTCGGAAGCCTGTCAATCAAGAAGGAACGCCCATTCCCGAAGCCCATACCCGGAAGCGACGGAGAGGATGCATCTCGTAAACGGGTAAGTACTGCACATATTTTAAAATAAATAGCCGATTCCCCTAGTAAAAACGAGCAGGAATCTAAGGGGGAAAAGTGCCCTCTAAGGGTGAACCCCCGCTTTAAGAAAATATTGTACAGCGGTGAGAGGACCACTTGATTGCAACTGTACATGGTCCATGGAAGGAACACAAATCCTTTAAGTTACATGCTTGGGGAATGTCTTTAAACTGTATTTAGAAAAGGTTAGCAGATTTTCAAAATTATATGCATGGACATGCTTTTGACCATGCCTAATTTTAACCACACTCACAAAACCTGCCTCCATTTGGACACTATCGCCAAATTGCAACAGTTGAAGGGGCTAATAGGGGTATAATTAAATAAATCCTAAACTTACTCTGTTCTGGACCAAGAGTGCATTATGCACAACATGCATGGATCAGGAGTGTGCCACACACAGAGTGCAGGGGTAGAGAGTGAGCATTGCATAACGCATGGAGGTGAGTAAGTAACAGAGAACGATTTAAACACAGGGAATAGGCAAGGATTTGTGAGAAAAAAGATGACTCTTAATAAAAGAAATCAGACCTGGATCACTAAGATCACCTATGGCAAATGTTGATTATTTTATTGTTTTATTTTTACGGATCTCGGATACCCCAGCTGGGCACCTCTGCCAGACCTGTGTTTCCTGTCCTCCAAATGCACCTGCAGCCAGCAGTCTCGCCATGACCAGCCCTTAACCCCCCAATCATGAGGCAAAACACACAGTTGTTGAGGGCTAAACATGCAAAGCATAAAAACAGTTTATTAGATACAAAACATACACTTTTAAACACAATTAGGGACACATCCATTAGCCTTGTCATAGAGGGGGTAGGGGACAAGGAAGAACCAATGGAAACTCAATTTGTATATTCAAACAACTAAAGTTGAAACACAAGGAAATAAAGCAGTCAGTCCCTCCTTACACATCCCCTGCTGGGATGTGTCTCCATAACTTTTGTCTACATGCCATGGCCTAACATAATTAAACACAATAACAAGAGGGGGGATGGGGGAAGGGATGCAGCTTACATAGAGACCTCATTACATGATCCCAGTGCCATTTTGTCCAAACGTCTCTCATTTTCTGCTGGGCCATAGTCTGTGGGTAGGAGGCCAGCCCACAGCCCCCAAAACATACAGTGACAGTGGGTTTGGTCACATATATACATGTACTTACCTAAGTAAAACAGCAAAGGTGTTAACAATCGAAGAGCTAACTATCAAACAGTTGTTGGGAACAGATATTGATCCTTTTGAAAGATTTTTTACTGTACAGATTTGGCATGAACTTCAAATAGAATTTGAACGTTGCCTATTCAGTATTCGGCACTGGTAGGAGCATTGATGCTAAATGTGACAGCTTCCCACTCAGGCTGGTTGTTAGGAAACCAACATTCACTGACTGGGATTCCTGGGTAATGGTTGAGTGTAAACAAAGGGGCGATGATGGTGGCTGACATCGCTGATCAAATATGGTCACTCCATTGAAATGCCACCTCCCACCCTCCAAAGTCAAATTGCCAGCAAAGATGACTTAAAAATAAAGCTGTTGCTAATAACTTGCCTCAAATCAGTTTTTTAATGCTTCCAGGATGTTCAGGTTGTGTCACAGTGCTTTACCACTGCCTCTTGGGATATCTGGGCACTCAAAATTTCTTGAAAATGCATTTCAGCCCACTGCAGGTTTTTGAGCATCATCATATCCACCACCAGTTTAGATTATAAGGGCATTATTGAGGGCAAGGGCTGAGGTTAATGTACAGCATGTAAATGTGGAATTTGTACCTGTAGGTAAGCCTATAATAAGGCTTACCTATAGGAACTGTAAATATCACCTAAACGTGCACCGTTTAGGAGATATTTACCTTGTAGTTTACCGATGATGTCATCGGCACATGCGCTGTGAAGAAACGGCCCTCCATGCCGTTTCTATCCTAGCAAGTGCTGTGACTGACGGCTCCAGCGTGCATGTGCGGGAGTGATGTCACGTGACTCGGGCCAGTCACAAAGCTGGAGTCCGCAGGCCCAGAAGGAAGAGGGGCAAAGATGAATGTGGCCACCAGCAGGCACAGCGCGGGCTTCGATTGCAGGTAAGTGGCACATAATGCAGTGCATACTAACCCATTATGCTTTTACTTTGCAGGGGAAAAATGAGGAAGTTAAACCCACCAGGGTTTACTTCCTCTTTAAGTTGTGTGCTGTGTATAAATGTCTGTAAAAAAAATGAATCAATAAATAAATATTGCCCACTTTCATATACTCTGCACTTCTCCCCATTAAAAACTGCCTACTATCATTTCCCCTAAACTACTCCCCTTCACATTCTGTTCACTGCTGAACACTCCGTGCCCTTTCCCCTGTACATACTGCCCTCTAATATACTGTCTGCACTAAACCCCTGAACATACTGTTCTCTGTCATAACCATCACACTCCTCCCCTGTACATGCCACCTGCGATGACAGTTCTTAACATTAAAACATATCCTGTCATTGTGAACCTTCTTTCAAAAATGCTAGCTGCCTGGCTGAAATACTTTTTGAGATGTAAACACTGATTAAGAAAATGGATCAGGACCCAAGAGGGGAATCAGAATTTCTGATATGTGCATTTTTTCTGGGTCAGTGACATGCAAAATCTTGAAGGGAACTGATATAATCAGAATAAATAGTTGGCAGTGACAGCTCTCCAAACCAGTATGCTGCTGTCACAGGGTGTTTTAACATTATATATTTGTAGCACTCTCCAAAATAGGCTGTTAGGTTGGTTGGGTAAATCTAGTTCTGTTGGCCCCTCTGTAAATAGTGGAGCAGTGTGTGATTGCTTTGGATTGTTATGGGTTCCCCCTTAGTCCATTACCAGGCCCTCTGGGTCTGGTATGAATATTAACCACTTAACCCCCGGACCATATTGCTGCCCAAAGACCAGAGCACTTTTTGCGATTCGGGACTGCGCCGTTTTAACTGACAATTGTGCGGTCGTGCGACGTGGCTCCCAAACAAAATTGGACTCCTTTTTTTCCCACAAGTAGAGCTTTCTTTTGGTGGTATTTGATCACCTCTGCGGTTTTTATTTTTTGCGCTATAAACAAAAATAGAGCGACAATTTTGAAAAAAAATAATATTTTTTACTTTTTGCTGTAATAAATATCCCCCAAAAATATATAAAAAAAAATGTATTCCTCAGTTTAGGCCGATACGTATTCTTCTACATATTTTTCGTAAAAAAAAAAAATCGCAATAAGCGTTTATTGATTGGTTTGCGCAAAAGTTATAGCGTTTACAAAATAAGGGGGTATTTTTATGGCATTTTTATTAATATATTTTTTTTACTAGTAATGGCGGCGGTCAGCGATTTTTTTTCGGTACTGCGACATTATGGCGGACACTTCGGACACTTTTGACACATTTTTGGGACCATTGGCATTTTTATAGCGATCAGTGCTATAAAAATGCATTGGATTACTATAAAAATGCCACTGGCAGTGAAGGGGTTAACACTAGGGGGCGGGGAAGGGGTTAAGTATGTCCCTGGGTGTGTTCTTACTGTGGGGGGGGGTGGCCCCTAGTGGCCGCTCAAAGAGCCGCCGTATAGCTACGGGCTCTCGCCCAGGAGAGCCGACTTGCCGCCGTATAATGACGGTGGCTGGTCGGCTAGTAGTTAAGGGAAACCCCAAACCAAAATAAAAAAAAGCATGGGGGTCCCCTCCAAATTCCATATCAGGCACTTCAGGTCTGGTATGGATATTAAGGGGAACCCTGCGCCATTAAAAAAAATGGCATGGGGTTCCCCCCAAAAAACCATACCAGGCCCTTATCCGAGCACGCAACCTGGCAGGCGGCAGGAAAAGAGGGGGGAATGAGAAAGTGCCCCCCCTCCTGAACCATAACAGGCCACATGCCCTCAACATAGGGAGGATGTCCCCATGTTGATGGGGACAAGGGCCTCATCCCCACAACCCTTGCCAGGTGGTTGTGGGGGTCTGCGGGCGAAGGGGCTTATAGGAATCTGGAAGCCCCCTTTAACAAAGGGGACCCACAGATCCCGGACCCCCCTATGTGAATTGGTAACGGGGTACCCCTACCATTTCACAAAAAAAGTGTCAAAATGTTAAAAAACACAGAAGTCCTTTATTAAAAGAAAAAAAGAAAAAAAAGTTCAAACAATGTAATCCACTTTCAAGCGATACAGAAGAAAAAAAAACATGAGGCTGGGAAAAAAATGGCGCAGGGTACCCCTTAATATCCATACCAGACCTTCAGGCCTGATATGGAATTTGGGGACACCCCCACGCTTTTTTTTTTTTGGTTCGGGGTTCCCCTTAATTTTCATACCAGACCCAGAGGACCTGGTAATGGACTAAGGGGGGAAACCATGCAGTTTGTTTCCAATGACTTTTATCTGTATTTCCGGGACACGACAATTTTTTTTTCTTTAGAAATGTCATTTTGTGCAGGGACATTTCTAATCATGGGAAACATCCACTACTTTACAGGTATGCTGTAGACACCCCCCAGGTATGAAATTTAAAGGAATATTTAACTTTTATTGTTTCACTTTAAGCATTATTAAAATCACTGCTCCCGAAAAAACATACTTTTTTAAAACTTTTTTTGCATTGATACATGTCCCCTGGGGCAGGACCCAGGTCCCCAAACACTTTTTATGACAATAACTTGCATATTTTTTTTTTACTTTATATTTTATTAAATTATATATTGCACATACATAGTAAACAAAGAAGAAAAATACAGCACATTTCGAACCCACGTACACATATACCTAACCATGTTTACCCCTAACTATTTCTACTCCACCTCCCCCTACCCCCCTCTAGCTACACCCCCATGTCTCTGTTTTCCCCTCCCCTTAACCCCCCTTCCACCTCACTACGTACTCTTAATTTCACTGTATTTCTTTGTTAACTTAAAATTTTTCCACTCTTCCCATCTTTTTAAGAACCCCTCTCTTGTGTCTTCAAAGCAATGTCTTAGGTATTCCATGTTCCATATCTCTTCTATTTTATCAAGCCATTCGCCTATCTTTGGACATTCTACTTCTTTCCAATTTTTCGGTATCAGACTTTTTGTGGCATTAATCATGTGTATTACCATTGAATTTTTATATTCCTTTATCGGAATATCCACTCTCTTTGATATAACTTAGTGCTTCCTTCCAATAGATCGCTATCTTGGGGCATCCCCACCATATGTGGGCCATAGTTCCCACCTGTCCACACCTCCACCAGCACTTCCGCCACCTCCGCCAGCACTCCGTTGTTTGTCTTATTTGATACTTCTCCAAAATTTCGGGAGTTCTATACCACCTAGATATGCATTTATAATTCATTTCCATCATTTTGTTGTTTACTGTTGATCCATGTACAAGTTTCAAGATCTTACCCACTTTTTGGTTCCTTCCTCGTTTCCCTAATTCCTTCTCCCAATTTTTTATGAATGTTGGTACCTCCAACTCTTCCACTTTCCTCAAAATTTTATATATTCGGGATATATTCCCACAAGTTTTTTCCATATCACATACAGTGGGTGACCGCGATATTGTGTCAATCTCGCTCCCTTTCTCGGCGAGATTGAGCACCTACGAGCCCCACCGCGGGAGCCAGCGCCGAGCTGGCCAGCCGCGATGGAGACAATGCCGTCAAAGAAGCGACAGGAGATCCGACTTGGATTCCCGCCAATTCTAGCGTCGGCATTTTGTATGCATTCCTGAGAGGGAGAACTCCACGCCAATTTTTAAATAAAAAAACGGCATGGGTCCCCCCCCCAGGAGCATACCAGGCCCTTAGGTCTGGTTTGGGTTGTAGGGAGACCCCCCCTACGCCGAAAAACTGACGTAGGAGGTCCCCCTACAATCCATACCAGACCCGTATCCAAAGCACGCTACCCGGCCGGCCAGGAAGGGAGTGGGGACGAGCGCCCCTCCCCCCCTCCTGAGCCGTACCAGGCTGCATGCCCTCAACATGGGGGGGTCGGGTGCTCTGGGGCAGCGGGGCGCACTGCGGGCCCCCCCCCACCCCAGAGCACCCTGTCCCCATGTTGATAAGGACAGGGCCTCTTCCCGACAACCCTGGCCGTTGGTTGTCGGGGTCTGCGGGCGGGGGGCTTATCGGAATCTGGGAGCCCCCTCAAATAAGGGGGCCCCCAGATACTGGCCCCCCACCCTAAGTGAATGAGTATGGGGTACATCGTACCCCTACCCATTCACCTGCAAGAAAAGTGTTAACACAAATAAACAACACAGGGTATTAAAATATTTTACATGTTGAGGGCATGCAGCCTGGTACGGCTCAGGAGGGGGGGGGGCTCGTCCCCACTCCCTTTCTGGCTGGCCGGGTAGCGTGCTTTGGATACGGGTCTGGTATGGATTGTAGGGGGACCCCCTACGTCGGTTTTTCGGCGTAGGGGGGGTCTCCCTACAACCCATACCAGACCTAAGGGCCTGGTATTCTCCTGGGGGGGGGGGGAACGCATGCCGCTTTTTTATTTAAAAATTGGCGTGGAGTTCTCCCTCTCAGGAATGCATACCAAATGCCGACGCTAGGATTGGCGGGAATCCAAGTCGGATCTCCCCTCGCTTCTATGACGCGCTCGCTGGAATGTGCTATGTCTATTCCAGCGAGTGCGAGATGTCGGCACCCTGTCGCCGAGAATCAGCGCGATGCTGTCGTGCTAAAAACACAATATCGCAGTCACCCACTGTAGGCGCTCTATTGGTGTTAAATCCTCTCCTCCTCTTAATGGGTGAGGGAGCGCCGCTATGAAATGCTTAAGCTGGAAGTACCGCCATTAATTTATATCCATCAAATCCTATTATTATTTTTTTATTCTTGTATGGTGCATATTTTTCCCTCTTGTATCATATCCCGTAATTGTGCGTTTTCTTTTTTTATCCAATTCCCTCCCATTACATTTTTCCCTGGTGCAAAATAGTTATTTTCCTTTAATGCCATCAGTGGAGAATTATATTTCCATTTATTTTCCTTGTGCACCTTATCCCATATTTTAAATACTATCTGTGTGAGTGTATGTGTGTTATCCCCCAGTGACCTATATTGTGGAGGTGTCCATATGTCCCTTCCTAACTGCGCGTTGGCCATTGCTTGTTCTATATTGACCCATCTTTTCTCATTAATTGTTTTCGCCCATTCTACCACCCGTGTTACCAATACTGCCTCATAATATTTTTGAAAGTCGGGTACACTCAATCCCCCTTGATTTTTTTCTTTCTGTAATGTTGTCAGTGCTATTCTAGGTTTTCTATTGTGCCATATTAATTTTATACTTAATGTTTTTAGTACTCTAAAATATGCTGGGGGTATATATATGGTGAGCATCTGAAACTTGTACATGATCTTTGGAAGTATTATCATTTTTAAAGCGTTGATCCTACCTGTGCATGAAAGAGGACGTACTTCTATTCTCTTTATTTCTGTTTTAATTTCCTCCAGTAATGGGATATAATTTGCTTGATATAATTTATTTGGTGAGGCCGTTAGTTTAATCCCCAAGTATTTTATTTTGTTTCTCTCCATGGGAATGGGAATTCATGTTGTACAATGTTTGCCTCTTTTGCTTTCATATTAATATTTAGTATCTCCGATTTATTTGGATTAATCTTAAAATTGGAAAGTTCTCTGTATTCTTTTAATACTCTCTAAAGATTAGGCATCGTGATGCGGGGATTGGATATATAAAATAATACGTAATCTGCGAATGCAGCTAGCTTGTGCTTTTTTTCTCCCACCCTAAAACCCCATATGTCCGTGTCTTTGCGTACCATTGCCAGAAGTGGTTCCAGCATTAATACGAACAAGAGTGGGGACAGGGGGCACCCCTGTCTCGTCCCATTTTCCATCTAAAAGGGGGATGATAATATTCTCATTAACTCTAAAGTGTTTATCTCACACCTACACATATGGAGGAAACACTGCAAACACTGGAGGAAACACTGCAACATATTTTTGTTTGCCCTAAATGTTGTTGTTTTTTGAATAGCACAATAGAAGAACACTAGCTAAAGTGTTTATCTCACACGTACAGATATGGAGGAAACACTGCAAACACTGGAGGAAACACTGCAATTTTTTTTTCTCTAAATGGATGTTTTTTGAATAGCACAATAGAAGAAAAGTATCTAAAGGGTGTATTTCATAGTAACATATGCATTGCTGGTGTAATTTGATTTCTGAAGCAGGACTGACTCCTATATATTTCTCTCACTACAAGCAAAACCAGGAACCTTTCGCTAAAATATCTAATGCAGAGTGACTTGCACATATGTAGATCGCTGAGTAATTTGATTTCTGAAGCAGGACAGTCTGACTCCTATCGAATTCTCTCCCTCAGAGCAGCAGCAGCCTTTCCCTACCCTATCTAAAGCAGAGTGACGTGCTGTGCTATGTGCCTCTAGCTTAAATAGAGGCTGGGTCACATGCTGGGTCACATGCTGCACTGGCCAATCACAGCCATTCCATTAGTAGGCATGGCTGTGATAGCTTCTAAGTCACACAAGTTAAACAAATGTTGTTTGTCTGCCCTGCACCACGCCATTACATTGCCGAACCTGAACTCGAACCCGAACTTACAGTAAATTGTTCGGGTTCGGGTCCGGGTACCAAAAACCCAAAAGTCCGGTACAAACCCGAACTTTGCAGTTCGGGTTTGCTCAACCCTATTCATAATGAATCCCCAGCCTACCCTGTCAAACGCTTTTTCGGCGTCTATTGACAGGAGTAGACCGGGGACCCTTCCCTCTCTGATTTTTTGGAGGAGTAGTAGTGTTCTCACTCCATTATCCCACCCCTCCCTACTTGGAACAAACCCTACCTGGTCCGGATGGACTAGCTCTGTCATAAACTCTTTCACTCTTTTTGCTAAGATTTTTGAAGTGATATCGGTCTATAGTTAGAGCATTTGGGGCAGATTCACAAAGCGAGTACGCCGGCGTATCTACTGATACGCCGGCGTACTTTCAAATTTCCCGCGTTGTATCTCTGTTTTGAATCCTCAAAACAAGATACAACGGCATCTGGGTTAGATCCGACAGGCGTACATCTTCGTACGCCTTCGGATCTAAGATGCAATTCTTTGGCGTCCGCTGGGTGGCATTCACGTAATTTTCCGCGTCGAGTATGCAAATTAGCTATTTCCGATGATCCACGAATGTACGAGCGCCCGTCGCATTATTTTTTTTTTTTTAAGTGTATTTTGTGCGTGTACTCGAGAGAGGAGCTGGACTGCAGGAGTTGGGAGTAGGCAGGCCTCCCCCAGAGGCAATCTGCCACCTTTCTCCATGCCCCGGGTGGCAATGGCGGGTGTGTGAGGGGGTCCTCCCACACAGCCCGCCCTACCTGCTCCGCTTTGAAGCCCAACGGGGCAGAGGGACTCCCTACAAGGGAGTGAGAGGATCTAGCCCGCTCAACCAGCCCCGTTAGTCCTTCGCCTGCATGTTAACTCAATTTCGAGTGCGTGTAGGTGTGGTGGTTTTTGTGGGAGAGGGGTGGGCGTACTAAGCGCAGGCTTAGCTCGCATAGCACACCCACCGGGAGCCAGGCTGAGACCACCAAACTCAATTCACATGTAGCCGAGACCGGGATCCGAACCCCTGGCTGCAGAGGTGAATGGCTTGTCAGCGCAGTGCCAATCGTGTTGAGCCACCGCAGCTCCCCGTCGCATTCTTTTACGTCGTTTCCGTTCGGCATTTGAACTCCGCGCCGTTACGCCGCTTGAGATACACTACGCCGCCGTAACTTACAGTGCAAAATCTTCCTGGATTCGAACTAAAGCCAGGTAAGGTACGGCGGCGTAGCGTATCTCATATACGATGAGCCGGGGCAGATCTTTGTGGATCTGCCCCCAAGGTGTGATCTTTACCTTCTTTTGCAATAATGGTGATTGATGCTAATAGAGCTTCCTTACTCATCTCATATCTTATACCCAAGCCATTCATATAATTATATAATTTTGGAGTCAGAATTTCTTTGAACTTTTTCAGATATAATGTTGTGTACCCATCTGGGCCAGGACTTTTTCCCACTGTGGATTCTTTTAATGCTTGAATAATTTCCTCTTCTGTTATAGGCCTTTCGAGGGCTCGTGCTCTTTCTTCTGTTATCTGGGGGATCCTGGCTTACAATAGATATTCTTTTATCTTTTTTTTTGTTTTCTTTCCCTAGTCCACTCTGTTTTACTGAGTATAGTTGTTTATAAAACTCACAGAAAACCCTCACAATGTCTTTTGTATTATAGACCATTTCCCCCTTTTTGTTTTGTATTTTATCCCAAAAAAAATCCGGTCTTTTTCTCTCAGCATTTTTGCTAGACACCTACTTTTCTTATTTCCCCATTGGTATCTTTCCTTCGCAATCTTATTTTAGGTTTTCCTTAATTCATATTTTAACTGTTCCTTCAGCTCATCCCTTTTTATTACAAACTCTTGTAACAATTCCTGTTCTTGTACTTTCCCTTTTTTGTGCCTCTTTTTGTTCTTTTGTTCTTGTGTTCTTTTTTTTTTTTTTCTTTTTTAAAACCACTTCAGACTCAACCACAACAAGAGACTTGCTCATGATTTTATTCATTAATATCATCTCTACTTCGGTTTCGCATAATTTGTGGTTTTCCGCATACTAATTTATATATTTATCTATTACTTCATTATTTTATTATTTGTTATTTTACCTAACAAAATTAATTATAAATTAATTATAAACCATACCCACCCCCTCTCTCCCCTAATGGTTTGTTCCCTCCTTTTTGTCTTATTTCATCTTCTATTATCCTCTATTATTTTTTCCAAGTATTTCTCCGATGATTTAAAGTCTTTCCACTGTCTCCATCTCTTATTATATTTATTGAGTTGGCCCGCGTCGCAACTACATAAATATTAAATTTTATTATAATTTTCCACTCTTTCGAACCATTCCTTTATATCTGGTTTTCTTGTACTTAGCCAGTTTTTTGGTATCAATCCTTTTGCAGCATTTATCAATGGTGGAATCAATGTTTTCTTATAGCTTGTATTTGATTATTTTAATTTGTGGAACAAACAAGCTTGTATGCTATTAGATATCTTTTCTCCAGTTATCGCTTCCATATATTCCTGTATTTCATGCCAGTATTCCTTTATCTTCGGACAGTCCCACCATATGTGTGTAGTTGTTCCAATCTGACCACATTCTCTCTAACACAGTGGAGTTTTGTATTTGCTAAATTTATGAATCTTATGTCCTATGCCATCACAAAATGCATTTATAGTTCATTTCAATCGTATTCATATCACTTGCGGTGTTATGTACAGATTCCAAACCAAGTCCCTTTCCCAGGTATAAAAAAATGTGTTTCCGTAAGTGAGATTAAAGGTGAGTTATAAGTCCATTTATTCTGTCTGTAAATTAAATCCTATATTTTGAAAAAAAAAAAAAATTGTTAATTTGTGCGTGTCTGGATCCAATACTCTGTGTTTTCGTGGTATCCATGTGTTTTTGTGAAGTGCTGTTTTACTTATAATATTTTCCATTCAAACCCATTTTTTCTCTTTATCTTTATTTCCCCATTTTACCATTCGTGCAATAATCGTGGCCTTGTAATATCTATTTATATCCGGTGCTGCTAATCCTCACCGTCGTAAACATTGGCTTGTTCCGGTTTAATTTCGAGCATGCGCACTGGGATACCCCAACGGACGGCGCATGCACAGTTGAAAAAAAACGTCATTTACGTCAAGACGTATTTACATAAAACTGGCCCCCATCACATCCATTTGAATTGCGCGCCCTTATGCCACCAAAGTTACACTACACCGCCGTAACTTACGGCGCAAATTCTTTGAGGATACAAAAAAAGTAAGTTACGGCGGCGTAGTGTATCAGAGATACGCTACGCTCGACGGAAATATGCGCCAGGGTACGTGGATCTGGCCCTATGTGTGTACTTATTTCTGGGGCTATTTTATTCTGAGCCTTTTTCTCTTTTTTCCTTTACGTAATTTTGCCACCCTTTGGTATTCTGTTGTTTTTCTATGGCCTGGCTATTCCCACTTACTCCTAGTGTCACATATTTAGTCATGGGACCAGGACTTAAACTTGAACCGGGTAACTTTGTCACTTCTCCTCCTCTTCCTAATCTTCCCCTCATGCTGCCTATCATCACAAAAAAAAGGAAGGGTGAAGGGGAAAAAGGGGGATATACCCTTAGTCCTTTTCACTGCTGATATTCTACTTATGAATATTTGTTTTCCTTTATTCCAGTATATAATTTTTTTATGGTTTTGCGGGCAGCAATATATTCTCTCTCAAATACCACAAACGCGGTATTTCTGTAGCAGTGACTGTTTTAAATTCCTTTGTTGTAGAAACTAACAGTCTCTCTACAGTAGCACACTGGGGGTTATCCTCAAAAGAGATACTCCGACTTAACTGCTGTTCAGTCTGTGTGTAACTTTGGAAACGATCCTCAAAAGGCTTTTTCCAAAGTTACACAGAAGATCCGGCATGTGTAATTGAATTACACTGCCTAATTTTAGGATGCAGTACCGCATCCGCCGCTGGGGGCATTTCGAGTCGAAATGCCGTTGCTAGTATGCAAATTAGCACTTAAGGCGATCCACAAAGCTTTCTAGCTTCCTTTTTGCGCCGTAAGTGTTATTTTGCAAGTGTAAAATTAGGGCTCGTTTTACAAAGTGTAAAGTTAGTCACACCTTGTAAAGGCCCATTCCAGCGACGGCATTTGGTATGCTTTCCCGAGGGAGAACTCCACGTCAATTTGTAAAAAACAAAACCGGCATGGGTTCCCCCCCAGGAGCATACCAGGCCCTTAGGTCTGGTATGGGTTGTAAGGGGACCCCCCCTACGCCGAAAAATCGACGTAGGGGGTCCCCTACAATCCATACCAGACCCGTATCCAAAGCACGCTACCCGGCCGGCCAGGAAGGGAGTGGGGACGAGCGAGCGCCCCCCCCCCCCTCCTGAGCCGTGCCAGGCCGCATGCCCTCAACATGGGGGGGTTGGGTGCTCTGGGGCAGGGGGGCGCACTGCGGGCCCCCCCACCCCAGAGCACCCTGTCCCCATGTTGATGAGGACAGGACCTCTTCCCGACAACCCTTGCCATTGGTTGTCGGGGTATGCGGGCGGGGGCTTATCGGAATCTGGGAGTCCCCTTTAATAAGGGGGCCCCCAGATACCGGCCCCCCACCCTAAGTGAATGGATATGGGGTACATCGTACCCCTATCCATTCACCTGGAGGCAAAAAGTAAAAGTTAATAAACACACAACACAAGGCTTTTTAAAATATTTTATTATTCTGCTCCGGACGCCCCCCCTGTCTTCGTTATTAGCTCTTTTACCAGGGGGGGCTTCTTCTTCCACTCTCCGGGGGTCTTCCGCTCTCCGGGGGTCTTCCGCTCTCCGGGGGGCTTCTCCGGACTCCGGGGGGGCTTCTCCGGACTCCGGGGGGCTTCTTCCATCTTCTCCCCTCTTCCGCTCTTGACTCGGCGAACCCCGGTTCTTCTGCAGCTCTCCGGTGCCTTCTTCTTCAGCGCTGGCTGCCTGCTATGTTTGTGTGTTAGCTCGATTTCAAACAGGCAGCCGGCGCGGTCTTCTGTGGCGTCAGGGTCTTCTGGTATTCTGGTCTTCCGATGTTGCCTCGTCGCCTGTTGTCGCTGTAATGATGGAAGCGCGCCTTGCATCACATTTATATAGGCATCACCGTCCCATCATGCTCCGGTAGGTACCCACGTGGTGGGTGCCTACCCACGTGCACCCACCACGTGGGTACCTACCGGAGCATGATGGGACGGTGATGCCTATATAAATGGGATGCAAGGCGCGCTTCCATCATTACAGCGACAACAGGCGACGAGGCAACATCGGAAGACCAGAAGACCAGAAGACCCTGACGCCACAGAAGACCGCGCCGGCTGCCTGTTTGAAATCGAGCTAACACACAAACATAGCAGGCAGCCAGCGCTGAAGAAGAAGGCACCGGAGAGCTGCAGAAGAACCGGGGTTCGCCGAGTCAAGAGCGGAAGAGGGGAGAAGATGGAAGAAGCCCCCCGGAGTCCGGAGAAGCCCCCCCGGAGTCCGGAGAAGCCCCCCCGGAGAGCGGAAGACCCCCGGAGAGCGGAAGACCCCCGGAGAGTGGAAGAAGCCCCCCCTGGTAATTGAGCTAATAACGAAGACAGGGGGGGCGTCCGGAGCAGAATAATAAAATATTTTAAAAAGCCTTGTGTTGTGTGTTTATTAACTTTTACTTTTTGCCTCCAGGTGAATGGATAGGGGTACGATGTACCCCATATCCATTCACTTAGGGTGGGGGGCCGGTATCTGGGGGCCCCCTTATTAAAGGGGACTCCCAGATTCCGATAAGCCTCCGCCCGCAGACCCCGACAACCAATGGCAAGGGTTGTCGGGAAGAGGTCCTGTCCTCATCAACATGGGGACAGGGTGCTCTGGGGTGGGGGGGCCCGCAGTGCGCCCCCCTGCCCCAGAGCACCCAACCCCCCCATGTTGAGGGCACGCGGCCTGGCACGGCTCAGGAGGGGGGGGCGCTCGCTCGTCCCCACTCCTTTCCTGGCCGGCCGGGTAGCGTGCTTTGGATACGGGTCTGGTATGGATTGTAGGGGGACCCCCTACGTCAATTTTTCGGCGTGGGGGGGTCTCCTTACAACCCATGCCAGACCTAAGGGCCTGGTATGCTCCTGGGGGGGGAACCCATGCCGTTTTTTTCTTTGAAAATGGGCATGGAGTTCTCCCTCAGGAATGCATGCCGCTGTCATTTTTTTTATCCCCGACGCAACTTTAAGCCGTCGCGATCCTCAAAACTCGGCGTAACGTAACTTCGCGCATGCGCAGTACGGCCGGCGCGCATGCGCAGTACGGCCGGCGCGGGAGCGCGCCTCATTTAAATGGGACTCGCCCCATTTGAATAGGAACGCCTTGCACCGGCGGAATTTTAGTTACACAGCCTGAAATTTCTAGATAAGTGCTTTGTGGATCAGGCACTTAGGTAGAAACTTTAAGGCAGTGTAACTTAAATTGGATTTTTTAAGTTACGTCAGGTTTTTGTGGATCTGGCCCACTGTTTTTAAATCAGTTAAGTTCATTTGTATCCAGCAAAAAAATAGTGCAAAAAAAAAAAAAAAGGCACCAGTAAAAAAAAAAAAAAAAAAAATCTGGCCCGAGGAGGTACTCATCACTCTCTGCCTTTTCCTATCTCCCCTTACCTGCCCCCCTTGTCTTCAAAGTGTAGTACGGATTGCTGTTGAATATCTTTGCGTATCTTTGAATCCAATTTTTGTTACACGTTATCCGGAACAGTATCAAAGCAAAAAAAAAAAAAAGGGCAGCTTCTCAACCTCCAAAAAATTAATCTTAGATAAGTTTGGTTCATACAATTGCCTTTAGCAACACTCCTACGTACCTTATCAATACAATTTTAACTGTACCACAGACAGTCATTCCCCCCCGAAAGCAATCTCCCACGACCATTCACGGTGCATAATCATCAGAGGGCCAGAGAGGAGAAGAGGAAAGAGAAGAAAAAAATAAAAGAGAAAAGAGCGTACCGGCCCTGCCGGCCATATACATTCCGGGCGTGGAAAACTGGCAGGCGGACTACCTGAGTCACCAGATGCTGGACCAAGTAGAATGGTCTCTGCACCCGGATGCGTTTAAGCTCCTTTGCCCAAGATGGGGCACGCCAGACGTAGATCTCCTGGCATCTCGACTCAATCAAAAGGTATTGAGGTTTGTGGCCAGGTCAAGAGACCCATGAGCAGACGCGACAGATGTGTTAGTGGCACTGTGTAGTCAGTACCGGCTAACCTATGTCTTCACTCCTCTAAAGCTCCTTCCTCATCTGCTTCACAGAGTGGAGACAGAGGGGATTCCAATGATCCTAATTGCTCTGGATTGGCCTATGCATCCTTGGTGCGCCGACCTAGTGCATCTAGTAGCAGACATCCTTTGGCGTCTACCGCTAAGAAAGGACCTGCTGTCTCAAGGTCCCATACGCCATCCTGTTTTTCAGTCACTGGCTTAATGGCAGGGCTATTGAAAGCCAGGTGCTAAGAGACCAGGACCTGTCAGACTCGGTGATCTCTACCATGAGGAGTGCTCGGAAGATTTACCATTGCACTTGGAAGACCTACATATCCATTTGTGAGGAAATGAAGTGACATCCGCATGCTTATTTGGTTCCCAGAGTCCTGCTGTTCTTACAGCGTGGGGCTGACCATAAATTAGCTTTAAGTACAATTAGGGGGCAGATATCTGCCCTGGCTGTCTTTCTTCAACGACCCCTGGCGGCTCACTCTCTAGTGAGAACGTTTGTCTGTCTGTCCTCCACTACCTCCATGGGCATTTGAATAGCAGACGTCCCTTGGCGTCTAGCGCTACAAGAGGACCTGCTGTTGCAAGGCCCCATACATCATCCTGCTTTACAGTCAATGGCTTTAACGGCATGGCCTCTAAGTGCCTCAGAAACCACCATTTGAGAACATTAGGAAAGATCCCTTGTTGGCACTTTCTCAGAAAGTGGTCCTTTTGGTGGCTGTTAGGTCCGTTAAGACGGGCTCTGAGCTGGCAGCCTTGTCATGAAAGGCTCCCTATCTGATCTTCCATAAGGATAAGGTGGTGCTGCGTCCGCAGCCTTCTTTTCTTCCTAAGGTCATTTCGATCCTCCATCTCAAGGAAGACATTGTACTGCCATCCTTGTATCCTCATCCGTTGAATCCTAAGGAGACAACGTGGCATTCCTTGGACGTTGTCCGAGCTCCGAGAGTATACTTGTCTGTTACAGCTCTGTTCCGGAGTTCAGACTCACTGTTTGTTTCGGTGGCTGGTCCCAAGAAGGGCCCATCGATCTCATCGGCCACCATTTCGAGGTGATCAGGCTTACGCCATAAAGCAGCGGTGGGCAATTATTTTTTCGATGGGGCCACATGAGAAACTAAAAATATTTTGGAGGGCCGGGCCAAAAGGCTAAACTCAATACTGCATAAAATCAATTGTATTTCTTTATAAAAAGCAGTAAATATCATTGTTGGACAACTGGTACTAGTACTTGTTATAGACATGGCACAGGAGGGGGACAGAGGCTGGGGACATGGCACAGGAGGGGGACAGAGGCTGGGGACATTAAAACACAGGAGGGGGACAGAGGCTGGGGACATGACACAGGAGGGGGACAGAGGCTGGGGACATGACACAGGAGGGGGACAGAGGCTGGGGACATGACACAGGAGGGGGACAGAGGCTGGGGACATGACACAGGAGGGGGACAGACGCTGGGGACATGACACAGGAGGGGGACAGACGCTGGGGACATGACACAGGAGGGGGACAGACGCTGGGGACATGACACAGGAGGGGGACAGACGCTGGGGACATGACACAGGAGGGGGACAGACGCTGGGGACATGGCACAGGAGGGGGACAGACGCTGGAGACATGACACAGGAGGGGGACAGACGCTGGGGACATGGCACAGGAGGGGGACAGACGCTGGGGACATGGCACAGAGGCTGCAAATAAATTATCATATCACTTCTTCACATCATCAGTATGCTGTGTCTTCCTCCTGTGCCCCTTTCACCTCTCCACAGATCTGACCTGTGGAGAGGTGAAAGGGGCACAGGAGGAGGACACAGCATACTGATGATGTCTAGGTAGGATAGCACTTCACACTCTGCTGCTGGACTGAGGAGGACTCACCAGACAAGGCCAGGGCAGTGGCACTGAGGGCAGGCAGCAGGCGTCGCGAGGAGTCCTACTCCAATGAAGAGAGTGGAGACCAGGGTCCACTCCAGGTCCGGGCACCAGCATGGCGGCTGGCCGACTGCTACAGTCAGTAGGGCGGGCAGAGCAGGCAGGCAGGCGCACTGGTCGGTCTCCGTCTGCCTTCACTCAGTCCACTCCGTCACAGTGGGGGTGCGTCTGCAGTGTGTCCACTACATCTGCTGCTGTGTGCTATCCCGCCGGTGCCGCTCTCCACAGAGTCCACACATTCTACGATGTTCCTCAGTTTCCCCGCGCTGCTCTTTTGAATAGGCTGGCTGCAGTGTTGTTAGCGCGAAAATGCGCTTTGATAATTGGCTGCGCGGCGGGTGGTGGTGGGCTGGGCGGTCAGAGAGGGCAAGGCTATGCATAATGTAGGAGGACTAGACGCTGCCTGCGCTGCGGCTCACATTCGGATCTTTTTACGGGCACATTTCCCTTATTACGGACTTTTACGAACAGGGAAAAAGTGCCTTTTATTTACGTACTGTCCGTAATTCTACGGACGGTTGGCAACTAGGGTTGTCCCGATACCACTTTTTTAGGACTGAGTACAAGTACCGATACTTTTTTTTATGTACTCGCCGATACCGAATACCGATACTTTTTTTTAAATGTGTCCCCGTATAGCAGCCATGTCCCCCGTATAGCAGCCATGTCCCCCGTATAGCAGCAATTGTCCCCCGTACCTACTGTTATCACCGCGGCGGGGAACATTACAGACAGCGTTCGTTTGAACAGCTGTTTTCCCCGCTGCGCATAGACACTCCCCCTTGGACGGATCTGTCCAATCGCAAGCAAGGGGGAGTGTCTATGTGACTCCCCCTTGCTCGCGATTGGACAGATCCGTATCGGGACAACCCTATTGGCAACACTGCCCGGGGGCCGAATTAAAAGGTCCACCAGGCCGTATACGGCCCGCGGGCCGTAGTTTGCCCAGGTCTGCCATAAAGGGTCGGGCGTCTCCCTGTCACGATTAATTCGACCAGGGCAATGGTGCCTCTTTTGGGCTTTCTGACATCAAGCGTCTGTTTCCCAGGTGTGTAAGGCGGCGACCTGGTCGCCCGGTCACACTTTCACTAATGTGAGTGTATCTTTGGATGCTTCTTCGGCCGCAAAGTTTTGCAGGCGGCTGTTTAGAGTTACAGATCCTCAGTTGAGGAGCTCTGTTTTGTTTTGTAGTGAAGTTTAATTCTATGCTGTTCCCACCCCTCATTTTGACACTGCTTTGGGACGTCCCACTTTGTCAAGATTAGGGCTGTGTCCGTCCATGAACGAAAGAGAAAATAGGATTTTATACTCGCCGTAAAATCCTTTTCTCTGAGTTCATGGACGGACACAGCACCCACCCCTCTTTTTTTAAGTTTGTACTGCTTTTGACAAACTGAGCTGCTTAGTGCAGGCTGAGGGGATATAGCCAGTAGGACCGCCGCCTGGGCGGGGCTGTTCAGCTTTGAAGTTGTTAACACTTTCTGCCTAGTCACTCCTAAAGGAAGGCTAATACCCACTTTGTCAATATTAAGGCTGTGTCCGTCCATGAACTCAGAGAAATGGATTTTACGGTGAGTATAAAATACCATTTTTCTTTTGGGATGAAGGTTTTTTCTAACTGAATAAAAGCTGATTATTGTATGCACACCTGTCAGTGTTAAATGGTGTGTCTTAACCCTGTAACTGTCCATTTGTTGGACAGCTTGGTTAAAGGAAGATGAAAAATAAAATAATTACTGGCCAGATCACCAGATGAAAATAAAGCAAAAAAGCCAAAAAAATAAAAAACAATGCGCCCATCATATTTAAGGAGTCTGAGGGAGATCTGTGCACAGTAAACCATTTACATATACCCATATTAATGCGGCCACTCTGCATTAAAACCCACCAGACGAAAGGCTGTATATGGACGTGCGGCTGGTGGGATCAGGTTAAGCTCCAAACCCCATCATTAAACCTCTATTGCCCATTGAAGTTCTGTCATTTGTACAGAAGTTCTGTATTAGTTAACCATTGTCATATGTGGTGGGTAATGTGCAGTGAAATTACAGCTTGCTAGTTACAGCATTAAGAAGAAAAAGGGACAATTCAGTAAATTATTTTTATATCACTGAATAATAATTAAAAAAAAGAACCATTTTTCTTGAAATATATTTATTGAACTGTCACTACAAGAGATAAAAAGTTTCTATTTTATAGCGTCTGTATTCTACAAATTGCTGGCAGTAAGGATATAAGGTAAGAAGCAGTTTGAAGTATTTGAAAGGCAGTGATATCTGAAAGAGAATACACAAAATATTAGTTTGACTAAGGTGTCATGTCATGGCTGCCTTTATAGTGGAACTGATATTCTAGGTACAAATAAGCAGAAAGCTATATGAGTATGGTCACCATCCCAGACAGCTCTTGCTAAGCTGTCCCTGTTCACCTTCTTACTAAAGCCAAAGCACTTGAAAATCTCAACGGAATATGATAAATAGTATTTCCAACTACAGTCATGAATATCTTGATGTAATGATTTATTTACTTTTCTATTTTCTGTTGAGTTTATATAATTTACTTATCTGTACATATATAGTGGACCATGAAGTTTTTTTTTTCAAACCTGTTGTAAGTTGGATAACTTATTACAACATGTACAACACAAGATTTGTACTTGGATTATCATATTCATTCAATAAAATACTTTGACAAGGAAAAGCTCAAAGGATGCATGAGAATCGTACTACCTTCTTACAACTCCCATCCAGTCCATAGTAATTTGATTACCACATACAGCAGATGTTTTCTTTTGTGCTGAGTTGCAGTATGGTGAAATCATGGCACATAAATCATTGTTTAGCTCTAACTGAACCTGCTTTTAAAGTGTTACTAAACCCACAACAGTATAACCAGTCTGTATATGCAGTAAAGCATGCTTTTTAGGCTTGGTTCACACCCAATAATGATGCAGCTCCCTGCAGGGGTCCTTTGCATCCTGGTTCACCGTTTCAGGTCTGATTTCAGCCTGAATTTTGGGCTGAATTCGGACCTGAAACAGACCAAAAGATGAACAGGGCTCCTGTGCAAATTCGCACCGGAGCCGCATCGGAGATATGTGAACCGGCTCCATAGAGAGCCATTCACAATCTCCTGCTATTGCTAATTGAATACGCAGACCCCTCATCCAATTCACAATAGTGCGAACCAAGCCTTATATTCACTGTGGAACCTAAGGGGTTAATCCTGCTCTTTGTGCAAAAAGGCTGTTTGATCCTGTCTTTTCTGATTCTCCCCTTCTTTTACAGACCCCAATGCATCTACTGATAGAAAAGAGTTTTGAAGGCACTCTGCACATGCTTACTTTGGTGTGTATTGTATTGTTATTATTTTTTGGGGGGACGGTGCATGTGATCAGCACAGGGCCAATCAGCACTTTCCGGACAGAGGGTCAGGAGTCATGAAACTTCATAGGACAGTCAGAGGAGAATGAAAACTCCTTCTATAAGCTTTAACTAGTGCTCAGCCAGACACTGATAGAAGTCACAAGACTGCTATATACTGCTGATGAGAAAGGGTATTTAGCAGTTTTAAATTTACTAAAATAATTTCAATGTTCTGTGTACTGTGGGAGACCAGATATAGTGAATGCAGGGTCCTGGGTTTAGTAATACTTTAAGCTCTGCAATAAGCAGCAAGGCGTTTGGTATGCCATTTCACCTTCGTTGTCATTCAGATAGTGTATTGTGCATGTAGACATAATTCCTGATGACACCTTTTTTGCTAAAAGTAAATAAGCAACTGAAATCCATTTACTAAAAACGTTAACCACTTCAGCCCCGGAAGGATTTGCCCCCTTTCTGACCAGGCCATTTTTTGCAATACCGCACTGCTTTTTTTACTGACAATTGCACGGTCGTGAGATGTTGTACCCAAACAAAATATTCTTCATCAGTTTTGGCTGATATGTATTCTTCTACATATTTTTGGTAAAAAAAATAGCAATAAGCGTATATTGATTGGTTTGCGCAAAGGTTATTGGGCCAAATCCACAAAAACCCTGCGTAACTTAACTTTTGACATTTAAGTTACTCCGCCGCAAAATCTCTACCTAAGTGCCCGATCCACAAAGCACTTACCTAGAGATTTTGAGCGGTGTAACTTAAGTGCCGCCGTCGCAAGGCGGTCCTCATCTCCGGGGGGCATTTAAAATTTAAATGAGTCGCGCTCCCGCGCCGGCCGTACTGCGCATGCGTGTGACGTAATTTTCCCGACGTGCAGCGCGCGAACGTAATTGACGCCGGGCTTTGTGGATTGCGACGGGACACTAAAGTTGCGACGGGTGAAAAAAAATATACGCGCCGGGAAAACAAATAATTATAAAAAAAAATGACAGCGTCGCTCAGCATGCATTCCTGAGAGGGAGAACTCCATGCCAATTTTTAAAGAAAAAACCGGCATGGGTTCCCCCCCCCAGGAGCATACCAGGCCCTTAGGTCTGGTATGGGTTGTAAGGAGACCCCCCCTCCGCCGAAAAATCGATGTAGGGGGTCCCCCTACAATCCATACCAGACCCGTATCCAAAGCACGCTACCCCGGCCGGCCAGGAATGGGAGTGGGGACGAGCGAGCGCCCCCCCCCTCCTGAGCCGTGCCAGGCCGCATGCCCTCAACATGGGGGGGTTGGGTGCTCTGGGGCAGGGGGGCACACTGCGGGCCCCCCCACCCCAGAGCACCCTGTCCCCATGTTGATGAGGACAGGACCTCTTCCCGACAACCCTTGCTGTTGGTTGTCGGGGTCTGTGGGCGGGGGCTTATCGGAATCTGGGAGTCCCCTTTAATAAGGGGGCCCCCAGATACCGGCCCCCCACCCTAAGTGAATGGATATGGGGTACATCGTACCCCTATCCATTCACCTGGAGGCAAAAAGTTAAAGTTATTAAACACACAACACAAGGGTTTTTAAAATAATTTATTAGTCTGCTCCGGAGGCCCCCCCTGTCTTCTTTATTAGCTCTAATACCAGGGGGGCTTCTTCTTCCACTCTCCGGGGGTCTTCTCCGCTCTCCGGGGGGGGTTTCTTCTTCCGCTCTCCGGGGGGGGGTCTTCTCCGCTCTCCGGGGGTCTTCTTCTATCTTCGCCGCTCTCCGCTGTTGACTCGGCGCACCCCGGTTCTTCTGCAGCTGTCCGGTGCCTTCTTCTTCAGCGCTGGCTGCCTGCTATCTTCGTGTGTTAGCTCAATTACTAGCAGGCAGCCAGCGCGGTCTTCTTTGACGTCATGTTCTTCTTCTCCCTTCTTCCGATGTTGACACGTCGCCTCTTCTCACTGCAATGATGGAAGCGCGCCTTGCATCCCATTTATATAGGCATCACCGTCCCATCATGCTCCGGTAGGTACCCACGTGGTGGGTGCCTACCCACGTGCACCCACCACGTGGGTACCTACCGGAGCATGATGGGACGGTGAGGCCTATATAAATGGGATGCAAGGCGCGCTTCCATCATTGCAGTGAGAAGAGGCGACGTGTCAACATCGGAAGAAGGGAAGAGAAGAACCTGACGTCACAGAAGACCGCGATGGCTGCCTGCTAGTAATTGAGCTAACACACGAAGATAGCAGGCAGCCAGCGCTGAAGTAGAAGGCACCGGAAAGCTGCAGAAGAACCCGGGTGCGCCGAGTCAACAGCGGAGAGCGGCGAAGATAGAAGAAGACCCCCGGAGAGCGGAGAAGACCCCCCCGGAGAGCGGAAGAAGAAACCCCCCCCCGGAGAGCGGAGAAGACCCCGGGAGAGTGGAAGAAGAAGCCCCCCCTGGTATTAGAGCTAATAAGGAAGACAGGGGGGGGACTTCGGAGCAGACTAATATATTATTTTAAAAACCCTTGTGTTGTGTGTTTAACAACTTTAACTTTTTGCCTCCAGGTGAATGGATAGGGGTACGATGTACCCCATATCCATTCACTTAGGGTGGGGGGCCGGTATCTGGGGGCCCCCTTATTAAAGGGGACTCCCAGATTCCGATAAGCCCCCGCCCGCAGACCCCGACAACCAACGGCACGGGTTGTCGGGAAGAGGTCCTGTCCTCATCAACATGGGGACAGGGTGCTCTGGGGTGGGGGGGCCCGCAGTGCGCCCCCCTGCCCCAGAGCACCCAACCCCCCCATGTTGAGGGCATGCGGCCTGGCACGGCTCAGGAGGGGGGGGGGGGCGCTCGCTCGTCCCCACTCCCATTCCTGGCCGGCCGGGTAGCGTGCTTTGGATACGGGTCTGGTATGGATTGTAGGGGGACCCCCTACGTCGATTTTTCAGCGGAGGGGGGTCTCCTTACAACCCATACCAGACCTAAGGGCCTGGTATGCTCCTGGAGGGAACCCATGCCGGTTTTGATTTTACAAATTGCCGTGGAGTTCTCCCTCGGGAATGCATACCAAATGCCGTCGCTTGAATGTGCTTTTACATGGTGTTACTAACTTTACACCATGTAAAAGCAGCCCTAGTTTTACACTTGGCAAACTAAAACTTACGGCGAAAAAACGAAGCTGAAAAGCTTTGTGGATCGCCCTAAGTGCTGATTTGCATACCAGAAGCGGCATTTCGACTCGAAATGCCCCCAGTGGCGGATGCGGTACTGCATCCTAAGATCCGGCAGTGTAAGTCCCTTACAGATGTCGGATCTTCTGCCTAACTTTGGAAAACTGCTTCTGAGGATCAGTTCCAAAGTTAGAACCAGAGATACGACGGCTTACGCCGGAGTATCTCTTTTGAGGATTAGGCCCATAGGGCCAAATTCCCAAAAACGTAGCCTAACTTAAATTTCAGCAGTTAAGTTACACTGACTTAAAATCTCTACCTAAGTGCCCGATCTTCAAAGCACTTACCTAGAAATTTCAGGCCGTGTAACTTAAGTGCCGCCGTCGTAAGGCGGTCCTCCTCTCCTGGGGGCGTTTAAAATTTAAATGAGGCGCGCTCCCGCGCCAGCCGTACTGCGCATGCGTGTGACGTCATTTTCCCGACGTGCAGCGCGCGAACGTAATTAACGCCGGGCGGCTTTGAGAATTTCGACGGGACACTAAAGTTGCGATGGGTGAAAAAAAAAGACGAGCCGGGAAAACAAATAATTATAAAAAAAAATGACAGCGTCGCTCAGCATGCATTCCTGAGAGGGAGAACTCCATGCCAATTTTCAAAGAAAAAACCGGCATGGGTTCCCCCCCCCAGGAGCATACCAGGCCCTTAGGTCTGGTATGGGTTGTAAGGAGACCCCCCCACGCCGAAAAATCGATGTAGGGGGTCCCCCTACAATCCATACCAGACCCGTATCCAAAGCACGCTACCCGGCCGGTCAGGAATGGAGTGGGGACAAACGAGCGCCCCCCCCCTCCTGAGCCGTGCCAGGCCGCATGCCCTCAACATGGGGGGGTTGGGTGCTCTGGGGCAGGGGGGCGCACTGCGGGCCCCCCCACCCCAGAGCACCCTGTCCCCATGTTGATGAGGACAGGACCTCTTCCCGACAACCCTTGCCGTTGGTTGTCGGGGTCTGCGGGCGGGGGCTTATCGGAATCTGGGAGTCCCCTTTAATAAGGGGGCCCCCAGATACCGGCCCCCCACCCTAAGTGAATGGATATGGGGTACATCGTACCCCTACCCATTCACCTGGAGGCAAAAAGTAAGTTAGTAAACACACAACACAAGGCTTTTTAAAATAATTTATTATTCTGCTCCGGATGCCCCCCCTGTCTTCTTTATTAGCTCTATTACCAGGGGGGGCTTCTTCTTCCACTCTCCGGGGGTCTTCTTCCACTCTCCGGGGGGGGTTTCTTCTTCCGCTCTCCGGGGGGGGCTTCTCCGCTCTCCGGGGGTCTTCTTCCATCTTCTCCCCTCTTCCGCTGTTGACTCGGCGAACCCCGGTTCTTCTGCAGATGTCCGGTGCCTTCTTCTTCAGCGCTGGCTGCCTGCTATCTTTGTGTGTTAGCTCAATTAGTAACAGGCAGCCGGCGCGGTCTTCTGTGACGTCAGGGTCTTCTCTTCTGTTCTTCTCCCCTCTTCCGATGTTGCCTCGTCGCCTCTTGTCGCTGTAATGATGGAAGCGCGCCTTGCATCCCATTTATATAGGCATCACCGTCCCATCATGCTCCGGTAGGTACCCACGTGGTGGGTGCACGTGGGTAGGCACCCACCACGTGGGTACCTGCCGGAGCATGATGGGACGGTGATGCCTATATAAATGGGATGCAAGGCGCGCTTCCATCATTACAGTGACAAGAGGCGACGAGGCAACATCGGAAGAGGGGAGAAGAAGAACCTGACGTCACAGAAGACCGCGCCGGCTGCCTGTTAGAAATTGAGCTAACACACAAAGATAGCAGGCAGCCAGCGCTGAAGAAGAAGGCACCGGACATCTGCAGAAGAACCGGGGTTCGCCGAGTCAACAGCGGAGAGCGGCGAAGAGAGATGAAGACCCCCGGAGAGCGGAGAAGCCCCCCCCCGGAGAGCGGAAGAAGAAACCCCCCCCGGAGAGTGGAAGAAGACCCCCGGAGAGTGGAAGACCCCCGGAGAGTGGAAGAAGAAGCCCCCCCTGGTAATAGAGCTAATAAAGAAGACAGGGGGGCCTCCGGAGCAGAATAATAAATTATTTTAAAAACCCTTGTGTTGTCTGTTTACTAACTTTTACTTTTTGCCTCCAGGTGAATGGATAGGGGTACGATGTACCCCATATCCATTCACTTAGGGTGGGGGGCCGGTATCTGGGGGCCCCCTTATTAAAGGGGACTCCCAGATTCCGATAAGCCCCCGCCCGCAGACCCCGACAACCAACGGCAAGGGTTGTCGGGAAGAGGTCCTGTCCTCATCAACATGGGGACAGGGTGCTCTGGGGTGGGGGGGCCCGCAGTGCGCCCCCCTGCCCCAGAGCACCCAACCCCCCCATGTTGAGGGCATGCGGCCTGGCACGGCTCAGGAGGGGGGGGGCGCTCGCTCGTCCCCACTCAATTCCTGACCGGCCGGGTAGCGTGCTTTGGATACGGGTCTGGTATGGATTGTAGGGGGACCCCCTACGTCGATTTTTCGGCGGAGGGGGGGTCTCCTTACAACCCATACCAGACCTAAGGGCCTGGTATGCTCCTGGGGGGGAACCCATGCCGGTTTTGAATTTAAAAATTGCCGTGGAGTTCTCCCTCAGGAATGCATACCAAATGCTGTCGCTTGAATGGGCCTTTACAAGGTTTGACTAACTTTACACATTATAAAACCAGCCCTAGTTTTGCACAGGCAAATTCGGAACTTACGCAGAAATCACAATGATGAAATGCTTTGAAAATCTGCTTAAGTTCTCATTTGCATACGCAAAGCTGCATTTCAATGAGAAATGCCCCCAGTGGCGGATGCGGTACTGCATCCTAAAATCTGACCGTGTAAGTGGCTTACACATGTCAGATTTTCTGCCTAACTTTGGAAAAAGCCTTTTGAGAATCGTTTCCAAAGTTAGGCACAGACTGAACAGCAGTTAAGTCTGTGTATCTCTTTTGAGAATCAGGCCCATAGTGTCTACAAATTAGGGGATAGATTTATGCCATTTTATTATTATTTTACTAGTACTGGTAGCGATCTGCAATTTTTATCAGGACTTCGACATGTGGCAGACAGATCGGACACTTTTGACACTTTTTTGGGACCATTGACATTTATACGGAGATCAGAGCTAAAAATAGCCATTGATTACTGTATAAATGTCACTGGCAGGGAAGGAGTTAACAATAGGTGGCGATGTGTTTTAACTGAGGGGGGATCGGACTGACTATGGGAGGAGACCGATCGGTGTTCCTATATACTAAGAACACAAGATCTGTCTCTACTCCCCTGACAGGATGTGGATGTATGTGTTTACACACACAGATCCACGTTCCTGCTCTGTCATGAGCGATCGCGGGTGCCCGGTGGACATCGCACCCGCCAGGCACGCGCATCGGCTCCAGGGACACGTGGCAAGAAAACAGCTCCTTATATGTATTTAGTGTATTTAGTTTTTTTTCCATATTATTATTATTATTTTATTATTATTATACATGATTTGTATAGCGCCAACAGTTTACACAGTGCTTTACAATGTATAGGGGTGACAACACAATTAAAGTACAGTTCAATAAAAAAGATACAGGATGGCCCTGCTCATAGAGCTTACATTATAAAGGGAAGGGGTGGTGGTACAAAAGGTAATAGCTGCAGAGAATGATTTGATAGGAGTGGCTCGGGGACGGTTGTTAGGTGAGTGTGGGATAGGCTTCTCTGAATAAATGAGTTTTCAGGGATCTCCTAAAGGTGGACAGGGTAGGGGCTGATTGGACATACTGGGGCAGGGAGTTCCAGAGGATGGGAGAGGCTCTGAAGAAGTCCTGAAGGCGAGCATGGGAGGAGGTAACAAGGGAGCTAGAGAGCAGGAGGTCCTGGGAGGAACGGAGGGGATGATTTGGGCGATATCTGGAGATGAGGTTGGTGATGTAGATGGGGGCGATGTTGTGGATGGCCTTGTATGTTATGGTTAGCATTTTGAACTTTACACAGTGGGGTAGGGGAAGCTAGTGAAGGGATTGGCAGAGAGGAGCAACAGTCAAGGATCGGTTAGTGAGGTGTATTAGTCTAGCAGCAGAATTCATAATAGACTAAAGGGGGATAGCCTGCTTACAGGGCCAGTGCAAGGATTTTTGCCAACTCAGGCGAAGGTGCATTTTGCCGCCCCCCCCCCCCCCCCCCCCTTGGCACGCAGGCAGGCACACCAGTTATAGAGGAACTACAAATCCCAGCAATAATACATTATACAGCGCAATGGAGAATACCAGCAGCTATAGAGGAACAACAAATCCCAGCAATGCATTATATAAAACGCAACAGAGAATACCAGCAGTTACAGAGGACTACAAATCCCATCAGTGCAGTGTGCCTTTTTTTATTTTAACAGGAAACTTTAAAACAGGTCCGTCCCCGTTACCTGTTTCTGACCAATCTGTGCACCGGGCGGCTCCCGTCCCGAGTCCCTCAACAGGTCGCCGTCGCCTCCAGGATGACGCCGCAGGCTGCACTGCCTGCTGGTTCAGATCCGGTCCGTCTGTTGCTCCGCCTCCTTCAGCCCTCGCTCCTTCACATCAGGTGGCTGAGCTGAGCGGGCAGGGGAACCAGGGGCGGGGCCAATTACGTCACTCACTGACATAGGACATAGGCGCCGCCGCGTAGCCAAGGACGAGACAGACAGTGAGACTGTCTGTCACACACTGAGACTGTCTGACAGAGTGACTCACTGCACAGGTCAGCGCCGGGGGGACTCGTCCTTCAGATGCCGCCCGCAGTGGCAGCCCACACAGACACACTCTACAATCGGGCGGGCGTCTGTCCCGGTAAATTTTCCGCCCTGTACCCTGGCGGCGCTGGCGCCGTAAAGTCAAGTGCCCATGTTGCCTTGCACTAGCACCGGCCCTGCCTGCTTAAGGGTAGGCCATTAAGGAGAGAGTTGCAGTAGTCAAGGCGGGAAATAATCAAGGATAAGAATAAGTTGCTTTGTGGTGTCATTAGTCAGGAAGGGTCGAATTCTGGAGATGTTGCGAAGGTTAAGGCTGCAGGATTTATCCAGTGATTGGATATGGGGGCTGAAGGAGAGGTCAGAGTCAAGGATTACACCCAGGACCCTGGCATGTGTGGAGGGACCAATGGTTGTGTTATTGATATTGCGGCAGGGCGGTCCTTAAGCGCAAAAATCATGTATCTGTACGTGATTAAAAGCCAGGTCATGCGCCGCTGCCACTAACCCACTCCCGCTGTGATTGGACACAACTGGAGCCAATCTGCGGGTCCGGGGGACCCGATGTCTGCCAGGACCCGCCGATCATTCCTGAGGCAGACAGAATGGAACAAGGCAGATTGCCGTTCTGTCAGTGGGAAAGAAAGAGATCTTGTGTTTCTGCTAAGCAGGAACACATATCTCTATCTTTCCTCCAATCAAAGCACCCCCCCCCCACAGTTAAATATAAAAATAATAATAACAAAAAAATCCAAACCATAGTTTGTACACACTATAATTTTGCACAGACCAATCAATATACGCTTATTGGGATTTCTTTTTTACCAAAAACACGTAGAAGAATACATATTGGCCTAAATTGATGAAGAAATTCGATTTTTTTAAAAAACAATTATTGGATGTGTTTTATAGCAGAAAGTAAAAAAATATATATTTTTTTTTCAAAACGTGGTCTTTTTTTGTTTATAGCGCAGACAATAAAAAGGTGATCAAATACCCCCAAAACAAATCTCTATTTGTGGGAAATAAAGGACATAAATTATATCTGGGTACAGCGTCACACAACTGCACTTTTATTTTTGCCCATTTTTGTGGGTTTGGGCAAAGCACCAAGAAGCTGCTTAAATTGCTAAATCCTTCCTCTATTTTTGTGTTTGTGATGCAACTTTTGATGTGACAGCAGCTTTGGCCTGCATCAAAGCCATGTTTATGAAGATTTTACTTACACAAGTATACAGTATATAATTAAATCAGAACATTGATAAACATTATGTCTTTGACAAAAATGTAAATGTTTCTTACATTTGTGTCACCGGATGACAACCAGTCTGAATTCTTCTCATCATCCTAAAAGCCCAGTAATTCCTTTCAAGCCCAAATCAAGATTCAGATTTATGTTGCTCTAAAATATGAAAAAATAAATAAAATAAATAATGGACACTGTAGTTATTTGTGCACTGTAATCTCCAAATTCATTATTTATGCTGTGTATCTGAAAACTACCAAACTAATTTTATTGAGCTTATTTTGATTTAGCCTAAAGTTGATTTTAATAAATGATGGCATCAAATTGCATATAACTTAAGCAACTGTGAAACAGAAAAAATAAATCAGGGAATTACCCACATAACTGCTGTTGAACATATATAAATTATTTTTAATGATTTTTTTGTGGATAATGTGCTAATATACCTTACAGCTTGTAGTCTAATGTAGGAAAAAATATCCCTGAATCGTAAGGCAATGAATGAGGGATGATCTCAGTTCAGCTTTTTCCCCCTGCAATGTACACATTACTTTCAGACCCATTAAAGGTGAAGAAAAAAAAATCCAGTGATGATTAGGATGCAAGTCATAGATCTAAAGCACAAGATTACTATTATAAAAAACATTGACTAGCGCTTCCCATTTTTTTCATTTTACATTTTTTTCAGATATTATATGGTATTGACTGTAAGTACTTACCAGTACTTTACTCAGACTAGTAAGTGTCTTTCCCTAGATCCAAAAAATAGATTTATTAATAAAAAAGAAATATATTCCATGATTTAAATACAATATTGTTTTAAAAAAAATAAGCTATGCAGATCTTGGCCTTATTAATTAATTGAAATGCTGGTATAATTGTGAGGCAGGTTTAGAATGACTGGAGGTCTTGCATGCTCAGACATGATGTACTCTAAAAGCATTATTCATGATACTTTAAAACACCCACCTGTATGAGCACATTGATTATAAGTCATTTTTAATTGTGGATTCCATGCTTATAATGAAGTGATTATTTGTTTGCTGTGCACCTGAATGCCTTGAGCAAATTTTCTTAGGTACATATGAAGTGTTAGAACATGGAAGTGATGTTTGCTAATGGAACTGGTTCCTCTTATTCCGTGGAAGTATGGTGTTTAAAAAAACATCTTGTGATTGCATGCAGCATTTTACTACAAAATATATCACATACAATGCAGTGAATTTATCAAAACTGGAACAGCCAGGATATTGAGCAGCTGCACATAATAAACAGTCATCTTGTAAATTCATCTTTTTCAGGTAAGCTTTTAAAATGAAAGATAGATGCTGACAGCTGCTCTAGATACTGATCCCCCAGTTTTGATAAATTCATCTAAGCTTACCATTTTTCCATGGCACTAAGATCATTGGGCCAGATTCACGTAGAATCGCAGCAGCGTAACGTATTGTAGATACGTTATACCACCGCAAGTTTTCATCGCAAGTGCCTGATTTACAAAGCACTTGCGTGAAAACTTACGCCGGCGGCCTCCGGCGTAAGCCCGCGTAATTCAAAGGGGCGTGTGCCATTTAAATTAGGCGCGCTCCCGCGCCGGACCTACTGCGCATGCTCCGTTTTGAAATTCCCGCCGTGCTTTGCGCGAAGTGACGAAATTTTTTCGAATGGCGACGTGCGTAGCGTACTTTCGTATTCCCGGACGTCTTACGCAAGAAACAAAAATTTTGAAATTTCGACGCGGGAACGATGGCCATACTTTATACAGCACATACGTGGGCTGTGTAAAGTTAGGGCAGCTAAAACGACGACTAACTTTGCGACGGGAAACTAGACTAGCAGCGACGTAACGAACGCGAAAAACCGTCGTGGATCGCCGTATCTACTAATTTGCATACCCGACGCTGGTTTACGACGCAAATTCCCCCCAGCGGCGGCCGAGGTATTGCATCCTAAGATCCGACAGTGTAATTCAATTACACCTGTCCGATCTTAGGGCTAACTATGCGTAACTGATTCTATGAATCAGTCGCATAGTTAGGAAGACCCTAAAACAGAGATACGACGGCGTATCAGGAGATACGCCGTCGTATCTCTTTTGTGAATCTGGCCCATTAACCTTAAACACTAGGGGCATATGAATAAAGTAGTGAATGAGACATTCACCATATATTCACTGCAGGTGTATTCCTGGTGCATGTGTTTTAAATTACAGGGAACGATTAAAGTGGTTGTATAGTCTGTTTTGTAACTTTTACCTACAGGTAAGCCTATAATAACCTTTACAGTTTAGGAGATATTCCCCTCGCAATGAGCCGCTGACTGCAGCGGCGCAGACGTCGGACCTTTCCGGAAAGAAGTCTCCCGCGCGCGGAAGACATGCCAAGGTAACATGTCAGCTACCTCGGCGTGGACCAGGTAAGTTACCGACGCCTCGTTCTAAGATAAGTATTTCATAATGAGCTCACCTTACAGGTGAGTAAAAAATAAATAAAAAAATGGGGCTATACAACCACTTGAGCAAGTCTAATGAATATCACATTAATCGCTTTATAAATGCACCCCTAAAAAACAAACTGGGATATATTCTTCCTGCACAGAAGGGCTGGCCTTCAAATTTCTCCCATGAATAAAGTGAATGAATAAACCTTTTGGAGGTAAAACAAAAATTGAAATTACATTGTTATTAGTGGTTTTTATGGTGTAATAAAAAAGTGGTTGTAAAGGTTGAAGGTTTTTTACCTTCATGCATTCTTTGCATACTTACCTAAGTCCAATCTCGATCCAGTGATGTGTACGAGACCCGAGGCTCTCCCAGGACTCTTCCTCCTGATTTGTTGAGATGCAGCAGCAGGAGCCATTGGCTCCCACTGCTTTCAATAACAGCCAGTGAAGGTGGGGGGTGAGCCTTGCTCTCTGTGTCTTATGGATGCAGCAAGCCGACTCAGAAGCAAGCACGCAGAAGTGTCCCCACAGCAAGTGGCTTGCTATGGGGGGAACCTGTCAAGGAGGAGGGGCCAAGAGCAGGGGGGGGGCACATAAGAGGAGGATCGGGCTGCTCTGTTCAAAACCACTGCACAGAGCAGGTAAGTATGACATATTTGTTATTTTTTTTTTAATAAAAATGTTTCCTAGCTCGTATGGATTAGGGAAGATCCTTTCAACTGTCCTGGATCTGTTCTTTTGCACTTGTCAACCTCTGTATTTTACGTTTTTTTCCACAGAAAGCAAAAATCAGACAGTGAAAAAAATGAAAATGACAATACATTAAAAACAATGAAACACAATGAAAAACATTAAAAACAATGAACACAAAAACATAAGTAAAAAACATGAATACATAGAACACTAAATAGAGAAAATAGTAGAGTTTTTTTTTTTCTCTTCAAGCACAGTTTCCGCATAAATCGGTTTAACTGAAATCGCTCTGCTTATCCCTATTCACTGGTGGTTTAGAAGAGATCATTGTGGATAACTACCATTTCCTAAAGGGTTCAGATCTACTAGCTGTAAAATGCTGAGCAAGAGCGGCTACACGCAATTCAGGTGTTGGAAAATGTAAGGTCCCTAACCTTTAAATATGTTTCTGTTACATTGTCATATACATCTTTAATTCAAAAAATTAAAAATGAACACGTTGTATTCCACTAGAGTTAAACCACAAAATAATTAATGATTAATCATGTTTAATATTAAGATAATGGTTAAATCAGTCAGTATCTAAGCACAATTAAATATTTGGTCATCTGTATCTCAGTGAAATATGGAAATTCCATGGTATAAAAGTGTACAATTTGACTTACCAGTAGCTTGCAAACAAAATTTAACAGTTTTCCTGTAATCTTTAGATCATCCTGAAGAAGAAAAAAACAAGACATATATTTTATTATATGAAACAGTTTATTTAACCACTTAACCCCCGGACCATATTGCTGGTCAAAGACCAGAGCACTTTTTGCGATTCGGCACTGCGTCGCTTTAACTGACACGGTTGTGCAACGTGGCTCCCAAACAAAATTGGCGTCCTTTTTTCCCCACACAAATAGAGCTTTCTTTTGGTGGTATTTGATCACCTCTGCGGTTTTTAGTTTTTGCGCTATAAACAAAAAAGGAGCGACAATTTAAAAAAAAATGTATATTTTTTACTTTTTGCTATAATAAATATCCCCCAAAAATAAATAAAAAAACTATTTTTTTTCTCAGTTTAGGCCGATACGTATTCTTCTACATATTTTTCGTAAAAAAAATCTCAATAAGCGTTTATTGATTGGTTTGCGCAAAAGTTATAGCGTTTACAAAATAGGGGGTATTTTTATGGCATTTTTTTTTATATTTTTTTTTACTAGTAATGGTGGCGATCAGCGATTTGTTTTGGGAACTGCGAAATTATGGCGGACACTTCGGACATTTTTGACACATTTTTGGAACCATTGGCATTTTTATAGCGATCAGTGCGTTAAAATTGCATTGGATTACTATAAAAATGCCACTGGCAGTGAAGGGGTTAACACTAGGGGGCGGGGAAGGGGTTAAGTATGTTCCCTGGGTGTGTTCTAACTGTAGGGGGGTGGACTGACATGGGGAAATGACTGATCTTCTGTTCATACATTGTATGAACAGAAGATCAGCATTTCTCTCCCTGACAGGACCAGGAGTTGTGTGTTTACACACACAGCTCCCGGTCCTCGCTCTGTAACGAGCAATCGCGTGTGCCCAGCGGCGATCGCGCCCGCCGGGCACGCGCGCGGGAGTCGGGGGCCCCCTAGTGGCCTGTGCGAGAGCCGACGTATAGCTACGGGCTCTCACACAGGGGAGCCGACCTGCCGCCGTATAACTGCGGCGGCTGGTCGGCAAGCAGTTAAATGTATGAAAAAATAAATAAAAAAATATGATCTTTATTGACAAATAATAGTGTTACAAAAAAATGCATGCCAAAACAGGGTATATAATGTTTGAGAAATGCATGTTGGACATATTTAATAATGTGTGACTTTTCTAATATGCCCAAATATTATGTTTTTGTACTGTATTTTATATATTGTCTCTGAAATAAACTCAGTTCATTGAGGATGGAATCATCAAGGTATTAAAAAAATACAGAAATGTGCTGTCTTTATTTGCATGTATTTTAGAATGCTTCTAGAAAATTCTTATTTCACATGTATCCCACAGATATTCAAAAAAGACTGCATCATAAGACTATACAGTATGTGTTTTTAATGTATTTTGACATGTTATTTTTCAATAAACACCTCACTTGTGTTGACATCCTAAAGCCCAGATATGGGTGCTGCAGTCTTTTTATATAGAAGTCATTAGCACAAACAGACTAAGAGGTATCACTCAAGTAACACTCTATTGCCTCGTACACACGACCGGTTTTCCAGACGGGAAAACTGTGAGGAGAGCTTTTGGCTGGGAATCCCGGCCGTGTATATGCTCCTCGCAGTTTTTCCGACGGGAAAGCTGCCCAAAAACCGCTGGACAAAAAAAGAGAACCAGCTCTCTTTTTTCCCGCCGGGAAAACCAGCAGACTTTTGCTCAACGGTTTTTGGCCGTTTTCCTATGGGAAAAACTGTGATGGAGCATACACATGGCCGAGATTCCCAGCCAAAGCTCCATCACAGTTTTCCTGTCAGGAAAACCGGCCGTGTGTCGGGGGAAATCCTGCACGTGTGTACGGGGCATCTAGCATTCCCCTTTGCTCCTTTTCCGGCAGGCAATTCAAACGTTATGCACAGACCTTAAAATGGTTGTACAGGCAGAAGGTTTTTTACCCTAACTTATTACCCTTATGCAGAATAAGGGTAAAAAAAGTCTTCTGTGATCAGCTCTCCCCAGCTAACTCTAAATACTTACCTGAACCCTATCCCCCTTCAGTGATGTGCCCAAGAGCAGCCACCCTCTCCTCTCTCTCTCCTAACTAGCCATGAAGGCAGCAGTGGGAGTTATTGGCTGCTGCAGCTGTCTATCACAGCCTGTTAGGAGGGAGCGGGGGGGTCTAAGACACTCTCTGTGTGTCAATGAACATACAGAAAACGGCTAAGGATTAAGCCCACACTAGTGTACTCGGAAAGGTGGGAGGAACTAAGAGTTGTGTGGGTGACCCCAGAAGAGGAGGATCAAGGCTGCTCTGTTATTTATTTGTTATTTTAAAGAGAAATTAATTTTGCTTTATAATCATTTTAAGTGGATCCTTTCAGAAGGAAAGAGGGATATGACATGGAAGGAAGGAGAGAAATTTGTCTTTTTGCCTAGGTTCACACTGCTGCAAATTCAAAATCGCGGTAAAATGCACGATTTCGCGGCTGCGTTTTGCTGCGATTTCGGCCGCAATTTAATGTAAATCGCGCCCCGAAATCGCAAAAAGTAGTACAGGAACTACTTTTTGAAATCGCAGATGCGGCGTCGCACTGATTAGGACAGTGCCATTGCCGACAATTGCCGCCGATTTGAGATGCGATTTGACATGTCAAATCGCATCTCAAATCGTTCCAAATCGTACCCAGTGTGAACCAGGGCTAAATCTAAGGAATTAACTTTTGTAAAGCACACAAATTTCCTAGCAAGTTGCCAGTGACCTTGTGTTTAGAAAACACCTAATCCCATTTGCACCTTTTTGCAGACAATATTATTTTCCAAAGCCATCCAAGACCACCTTATTCTTATGATTCTAACCCGTGATGAATATTCAGATCACAAAATGCCTTACAAGGGCCGTAGCCCTGACCAGAGTCCTTTCTAGGTTGCATGGACATTGTATAAAACTGTTGTTATTTATTCAATAAACTGTCTATTGTTAATTATTTATCTTTTAAGAAAAGGGTCAAAGTTTAGAAATAGTTTTACAGTAAACCTAAATATGCTAATGATACAGTATGTCTTAAATATTAACCAATTTTAGAAATTTACCGCAGTTTTGAGGATTTCATAAACCAGTCTATCAGCAATTTTTCCTGCATTGTCAGTAATTTGTTCCTACATTAAAAAAAAAGATAGACATTAGAAATGGAAATATACATATAGTCCTATAAGACATACAATACGTGTATGACAGTAGTGTTCTTATTAATTGTGTCATGTGATAAAGCTCTAAAAAACACATTTGACTTCTGGTATTTAGCTGCCTCTGTGTGCCACCGATCTCCGTTCCCTGCGACGTTACGCCGCAGGGGGGCGGAGAACGGCACCAAATTCATAAAGGTAAACAAACACCTTACATACAGTATACTGTAATCTTATAGATTACAGTACTGTATGTAAAAAATACACACCCCCCTTGTCCCTAGTGGTCTGTCCAGTGCCCTACATGTTCTTTTATATAATAAAAACTGTTCTTTCTGCCTGCAAACTGTAGATTGTCCATAGCAACCAAAAGTGTCCCTTTATGTCAAAAATGGTTTTAGAGCAGCTAGAAAACAGCGATAATAAATTATAATCACTTGCAGAATTGTGCGATAGCGATTTGTGGGGAAATTCGTCATTAAAAAATAAAAGTAATGACAGCGACAATTCTGCAACTGAGCAAATTTCAGTGATTTTGATTTGATTACATTATTGAATAATTTTTATTTTATTATATTATTATTTGTTATAATTATTTTTATATTATAATTTATAATTTTGTTTTTAAAAAAATGTCATACCCGGGATGCCTACTAGACTCTTGTTTGGTCAGATTTAAGTGAGTTATTCCTAAGAATTACAGGCCTACAGTATAAAACGCCAAATTTCCTTGCAAATAATGGTACCGCTTTCAGCACCTTTTTTCTGAAATAATCATACCGCCAGGGAGGTTAATCTAATCTCCCTAGACCAGCCTTTTTCAAACAGGGTGCCTTGAGGATTCTTCAGGTGTGCCTTGGCAAATTGCATAAAAATGGCCCCAAACTTGTAAACAAGCCAGCGTGTGGATAAATCGGCCTTTTAGTTACACAAAGCCACAGGTTTTCATTGGGCACCATTACAAACTTTTTGAGGACACTTAAGCTGAGTGATGGAGAAAAAATTGAGGGGGAAGAAAAACATTGGAATACTAGTCAGTACCAGATTGTAAAAGTGTATTTGCTTTGGAAGAATAAATCACCTCTAATGTGGATGTTGCTGTGTTATGCAAACTATTAGAATGGATTTTACATTTTAGAATGTGGTGCCTCAAGACTGTCCATAATTTTTAAAGGGTGCCTTGAAACTGTCCATCATTTTTAAAAGAAGCCTCGAGACTGTCCATTAATTTTAAAGGGTGCCTTGAGAATGTCCATAATTAAGGTTGAGAAACACTGCTCTAGACAGTGCTGCTCTCCAAAGGTGCTTCCACTGCTCCTCCATAGATTGAGGAGCCTCCCTAAGACAAACAAAATGGGTAACCCTTTTACTGCCTCTGACTAATGTCATACATCAGCAGTAGGGATGAGCCGAACACCCCTCCGGTTCAGTTTGTATCAGAACCTTCGAACGGACCGAAAGTTTGCACTAACTTTAGAACCCCATTAAAGTCTACGTTCAAAATCAAAAGTGCTCATTTTAAAGTCTAATATGCAAGTTATTGTCCTAAAAAGGCCTTGGGGACCCGGGTCCTGCCCCAGGGAACATGTATCAATGCAAAAAAAAGTGAAGTTTTTCTAGAGCAGTGATTTTAATGATGCTTAAAGGGAAAAACAAGTGAAATATTCCTTTAAATATCGTACCTGATGGGTGTCTATAGTATGCCTGTGAAGTGGCACATGTTTCCCGTGTTTAGAACTGTCCCTGCACAAAATGAAATTTCTATAGGAAAAAAAGTAATTTAAAACTGCTTGCGGTTTTAATGTAATGTCTGGTCCCGACAATAGGGATGAAAATCATTGAGAAAAATGGCATGGGTCATCGTCCCCCCCAGGCCATTACTAGCCCCTTTGGGTCTTGTATGGATATTAAGGGGAACCCTGCACCCAAATTAAAAATAGGAAAGGCGTGGGGCCCCCAGGCCCTATATACTCTGAACAGCAGTATACAGGGGGTGCAAACAAGACAGGGACTGTAGGTTTGTTGTTAAGTAAAATCTGTTTGTAATTTTGAACTGGTACATTTTTAAAGTGTAGCTCCAGCCAACAAATCTATTTTTAAGCTTTTTTAAAAACATAGGGAAGGGTTATCACCCCTGTAACATTTGTTTTGCTGTCTGTGCGCATCTGTGCAGAAGATTTTACCTCACCTTCTGTCCCAATGACAAATGTTTTTTTTTGAAAATTTGTTTTTTTTAGTGAAACAAGAATTGGTGATAAAGCATCAGTGGAGAGGAGACACCATTTTCCCATATTAACTCTTACAGGAGAGAATTTCCCTTCCTAGGGGTAGATTTCCTAAGCTTTAGGTGCACACTGTGCATAGGACACAGTACAATAAGTGAAAATACTTCAGCTAGCACAATCACCTGCCTGCCTGTTAGTATATTAGGAAGAGAATACAGGAACAGATCTAGCTAAACTGAATACAGTGTATACATATATATACAACACCTGGGATGCATATATATCCTCTACACACTGTAATTGAAGCTAACTGACTCGCCTGCCTGCTCTATCTAACTCAAATTAAATAACACTGTCTCTCTTTCTCTGTCTGTCTTTAACCACCGCCGCAACACACTACACAAGGCTGCCACGCAGGCGGTCTTATATAGTGTGGGGCATGTACTAAACCCCCTGAGACATAATTGGTCAAAGCCACCCTGGATTTGACCAATTACGGCTCTCTTCTCTGTACAGATGGCACTGTGATTGGACAAGCATGCGTGTCATAGTGCATGCTTGGCCAATTATCAGCCAGCAATGCACTGCGAAAATTAGAACTCCCCCAACTCCCAAATACATGCACATAAGAGCTTAAACATACCAGTTGTACCAAAATGTTGTAAAGAATGTGCTGCACATGTTACCTATAACCAGACATGTCAGAGTGCGAGCAATAATGTTAGGACCATTTTTCATGGCTTTTTCATGGCTTAAGCCTAATACACACGGGCCAGAATCTCGTCAGGAAAAAAAACGTTGTTTTTCCTGACGAGATTCTTGGCAAGAATCTCTTGCTGCCCGAGTGTACAGATTCTCCTTTCAAAAGAACTGCTGTTCTCTTGAAAGGAAAGAACGCGGTGACGTCATTGCGTACGACGAGCATGTCTCGTCACATTCGATGCCGTCGTCGCCATCTTGCTGCACCCTACCTATGCCTAGGAATGTGCGGGTTTCCTCTGCGACAGGTAAGTATACACACTCTCGGGTTTCTCGGCAGGAAAACTGACGAGAATCTCACAACGAGAAAATAGAGAACATTCTCTATTTTTCTCGTCTAGATACCGGGCCTCTTTCTTGTCGAGAATCCTGAAAGCCTCGTACACACGCTCGGTGTACTCGGCAAGAAAGCTCTGCCAGCAGTTTTCTTGCTGGTTCTTAGTGAGCGTGTGTACGAGTCTTTAGTCTAAACTAATGACATGTAGGGGATTTTAAAGGATCCCATGTGGATAATTTAGGAATTTGAAGTTTGGCACAGGGGCATACAACTTTAAGGCTTAACATGTTAGGTATCTATTTACTAAGCAGAGCCTCATGTTTGCATCAGTGGGGTTGATTTACTAAAACTTGTCGAGTGCGAAATTTGTTGCAGCTCTGCATGATAGCCAATCAGCTTCTAACGTCAGCTTGTTCAATTAAACTTTGACAAAAACAAACAAAACATGGAAGCTTGTTGGTTTCTATGCCGAGCTGCACCAGACTTTGCACACATCAGTTTTAGTAAAGCAACCCCTGTGTCTCCTAAAACAAACTTAAAGGGTTTGTAAATATAAAACATTTTTTTCCCTAAATAGCTTCCTTTACCTTAGTGCAGTCCTCCTTCACTTACCTCATCCTTCCATTTTGCTTTTAAATGTCCTTATTTCTTATGAGAATTTCTCACTTCCTGTTCTTCTGTCTGTAACTACACACAGTAATGTTTGTGGAGAAAGCCTCCTGATGGGGGAGGGGCGAGCAGGAGGGTCAGGACACTCTCTACTTTGCAGATAGAGAAAGGAGCTGTGTGTTAAATGGGCGTCCTGACTATCCTGCTCGCCCCCTCAAGAGGCTTTCTCCACACCAGGGAGAAAGCCTTGCATTATGGTGTGGAGTTACAGACAGACGAACAGGAAGTGAGGATTTCTCAGAAGAAATAAGGACATTTAGAAGCAAAATCGAAGGATGAGGTAAGTAAAGGAGGACTGCACTAAGGTAAAGGAAGCTATTTAGGGAAAAAATGTTTTACCTTTACAACCCCTTTAAGTGTATTTTTACTTAAATGTTATGCTTGATAAACTGTTGCGCTATTGGTTACATAAAAATTTGGAACTAACACAATTTTATTCTCCAGAGTTTCTGCTTTCAAAAAATATATACCGTTTTGGGAGTTTAAATTAATCTTCAGGCCTAATTGCGCATGCTCGAAATTCCGCCGTAACTCGTCATTGCTTTCGACGTGAACGTAAATTACGTCCAGCCCTATTCGCGAACGACTTACGCAAATGACGTAAAAAATTCAAATTTCGAAGCAGGAACGACGTCCATACTTAACATTGGCTGCGCCTCCTAATAGCAGGAGCAACCTTACGCGAAAAAAGCCTAACGTAAACGACGTAAATAAATTGCGCCGGCCGTACGTATGTTTGTGAATCAGCGTATCTAGGTCATTTGCATATTCTACGCCAAAAACAACGGAAGCGCCCCTAGTGGCCAGCGTAAAATTGCACACAATTATACGCCGCCATATTCAAGTTACGTCGGGAGAGGAAGCCTATTTTTTTAACGTATCTGCCTTTAAAAATCGGCGTAAAGATACGATTTACGCCGATTTGAAATTACAGCAGCGTATCTGGAGATACGCCGCCGTAACTACTACCTGAATCTAGTCCACTGTTGTTAATTATATGTATTTTGGAGAAAAAAATAATAGTAAATATACTCCGTACCAGAATATTTGTTGTACCTAGAACTTCATCAAGAGAACAGCCACCTTCTTTCTGAAAGATAATATAAAAATATAAAAATTAATTTGTGACTTAAATATTTTGTAATATTGTAGGGAATTTATCTATCCTATGTTTGTATCTGCAAGGTTTGTTGCATGCACTGGATATTCTGCGCTAAAAATGATATGCATTTCAAACTGGTACATGAAAGAAGATACTAAATACCAGAAATCAGGTAGAATGCTTAGTTCCATAGCGCTCAGCAGGACCCCATGGGACAGACAAAGGACTATGGTTATCCATCTGCTCTATGGCATGGTAGATATTGGTGGAGGTAGGGTTTCACCCCTAGCAACAGCCTGCAATTGGTTTATACCTCAGTCACAGAGCCAGATTGGAACAAATTCTTTTGCCTCATACTCAGTTTTTCTGACAGGAAAATCATGTTTTTTTTTGCAAGAAAACGGCTCAAAATTGTCTTGCATACACACGGTCACTCAAATCTGGGCTGAAATTCCGAACGTCAGGAACGCTGTGATGTAAAACACGTACGACGAGCCGAGATCAATGAAGTTCAATAGGCAGTCCGGCTCTTCTGCTTGATTCTGACCATGCATATTTTTTTTGCGCGTCGTAATTGCATACAGACCAATGCGATTTGCGATAATAATTTTTCCTGTCACGAAAATTGAAATCCTGCTCTCAATCTTTTCTTGGCAGGAAAACTGGCAGAAAAAGTGTGATGAAGCATACACACGGTCGGAATTCCTGACAAAAAGCTCACATCGCACTTTTCTTGTCAGAAAAACTGATCGTGTGTACGACGCATTTGTCATGGTGTTCATTTAGTGAAAGTTTAGTCGTCCAGTATATCTGGTTTGACAACGTGATTTTATTTATATTGGATGTTTCATGTCAAGCAAGGATGGCTGTATTTTCATTTATTATGTCATTTGGTATTCCACTAAGGGTACCCCTTGAATGACACCACATCCAATAAAATTATCCAATAAAAAAATTGTATGACATTTTGTGTGTCTTGTGTTATCATTACTGTTAAAATTGTCTCCTTTGTGCTGTCTCATGAATTAAAAACATAATTAACACAAAAAAAGTTTGAAAATAATCTGAAGGAGAAATTTAACATTTAGAGAAAGATAAACTTTTGCAGTTAAATAATAGATTGTTAAATACACATTTCTAGACCAGAGGTAAAAAGGGGGATTTGAGGAGGACAGAGAAACAGAGGAATTCCATTGCAAAATAAATCACTCCAAATGAGGGAGCTATGCATACTGATACACATGCCTAAGGGGTTTCTTTCAAGGCCTATTTATATTTGTGTGATGCATGAATGCACACGTTTTAACACATGTTACAATAACACACACATTGCTGCAATGCATAAATGAAGATCACCCCTTAGACTTCATATACTTGTAAGAGAAGGAGCATGTACTATAACTCCCTACAAAGTGGTTGCATAGCTTAGTTAACCACTTGACTTCTGGAAAGGTTTTACCCCCTTCATGACCAGGCAATTTTTTTTCGTTATGGCACTGAGTTATTTTAACTGACAATTGCGCATTCGTGTGACACTGTACCCAAATAGAATGTATATGTATAATAGAGCTTTATTTTAGTGGTATTTGATCACATTTGATTGTTTTTACATTTTTTGTGCTAGAAACAAAGAAAGACCAACAATTTTGAAAAAAAAATGTTTACTTTCTGCTCTAAAACACATCCATAATACATAACGACATAGCAAACAAAGGTGAAAAAAAATAATAATAATAATTTCCAACCATGATGCGAACCATGATGGAGACAGCGTATGAACGCAAAATTGATTAGGTCTCCGGTAAGTGTTCTCTGAGTCGAGAAAAAAAAAAAAAAAAAAGGATTGAGGAAAAGAGTAACATCATCAGAGAGGAGTGGAAGGGACCAGCGGGCTCAGGGAGGCTTTGCAGCAATGGATTAACACCCCCACCTTGAAACAATGGTGATGTGGGATCTGGATGGGGGACTTAAGTATATATATATATATATATATATATATATATATATATATATATATATATATATATATATATATGGCTTCACAAGGTAAGGGGGGAAAAGCTCAATAGAATGGGTTAGAGGTGGGTAGGAGGGAGGGTTGAAAAAAAAATAGTGGGGCTTTATCTATGTTTTTGTCTTGAGTTTCTTCTTGTCGTCCATCTATATTGTCTCTGTAAGCAATCTTCAACTCTTATCTCTTTTATACTGGATGAATTGTGTACATTATATAGCACTTGCATTTTGTTTTTTCATGATTTTGCTTGCTTCTAACTAGAAAGCTGCTGTTGCTGGACCAATCAGCTGCGTCTGGAGCATTCCCTGCCCTACTGTTGCATGTACACAAAGGGGTGGGAATGCTGGTGACATTAATGATCTAATATGAACACATATTACGTTGAAAATAAGCTCATACTTAACAAATTCGATTTTTTTCTTTATATACTGTATAAAAAAATAATGTATTATGAGGTTACAGTTTTTGTTTACTCATAGGTATGAGCAAAACTGAGAGTTTTGACTTCACTAACATATCAAGACAATTTTAATCATGTTGGTGACATTTTCTATCTTTTTATCAACATAGTTATGTGAGCATTAAAGGGATTGTAAAGGTATGTTTTTTTCCCTAAATAGCTTCCTTTACCTTAGTGCAGTCCTCCTTCACTTACCTCATCCTTCAATTTTGCTTTTAAATGTCCTTAGTTCTTCTGAGAAATCCTCACTTCTTGTCCTTCTGTCTGTAACTCCACACAGTAATGCAAGGCTTTCTCCCTGGTGTGGAGAAAGCCTCTTGAGGGGGAGGGGCGAGCAGGAGAGTCAGGGCGCTCTCTACTTTGCAGATAGAGAAAGGAGCTGTGTGTTAGTGGGCGTCCTGACCCTCCTGCTCGCCCCCTCAAGAGGCTTTCTCCAAACCATAGAGAAAGCCTCACATTACTGTGTGGAGTTACAGACAGAAGAACAGGAAGTGAGGATTTCTCAGAAGAAATAAGGACATTTAAAAGCAAAATCGAAGGAGGAGGTAAGTGAAGGAGGACTGCACTAAGGTAAAGGAAGCTATTTAGGGAATTTTTTTTTACCTTTACAACCCCTTTAAGTCAGCAAGGAAAGAAGTAGGAAAAAAATGAAAAAGAAAAAGCCACCTACTGTATAAAATTATATTTCATGTGTTGACTATAACAATTGTAAAGGAAAAAAGTTTACTTACAAGAACCATATTCAACTGTTTCAGAAAGTCTTTGTACAGTGCTTCATTGTGTTCATCCTGTATGACATATTAAGTAAAAGTTTCTTCCTTAAAACCATGATATAGCTCTCATACAAAACATTCTGTTATGGAAGCATGCCTGTAGTTATTTAAAATAACACTTACAAAATATCCGGTCTATGCTACTGCTAACAGTTACATTCTTTATGACAGCCATCTTGGCCATGTAGCTGAAAAAAAAGCTATTTCCTTACTTGGATGCTAGGGATTTAAAGGACTGCAGTTTACTATCTGTGTTTAACAGTATATATTGTATTCCTAAAATTATTGTTTGCAGACATAATCAGAAATGTTTAAAAAGTGCAATGTTTAACCAAAGCTTGTAAACGAAAACTATAGAGCATTGGATTCATTATGCTGTTACAAAGCATCAAACAAACTCTGATTTCGTTTTACTGATGCTCTTAAATAGAAACTATACATATATATATATATATATATATATATATATATATATATATATATATATATATATATATATATAAAGATAAGCTTAAATGATGCTAGATATAGTCTTTTGGACTTAAAAATATATGTTAACCCAACATCGTGCATATGTGCCTGCTGTGCCATGTACTTGTATATAAAACGACCTTGCTTTCCTTTTAAAGACTGGCCATGCAAGGCATGAGAGCACAGCATGGTCAGTCTCCTAGTTGTATTGGGAACTCAGACTGATCTCCTCCAATGATCAGGCTGCCCCCCCCACTTCCAAACAGACATTCACTGGAAAGACCAGTGTGCTGTTGTTTCTCCTACGCTAACTCTCTGAGCTCCTTATGAAACTCAGTCTAGGGGATGTCTTTTTAGAATGTATTGCTGAATAACTTGGACAGGAGAGGGATTTAGGGTCACAGGATATTCCAAATGATAATAACAATTAATGGAGGACAAGCTTCTCACTTATCTTCTCTATAGCAGCCTTTTCCTGGAGGTAGCTGGAAATGGCTAATACAGTGGAAAAGTCTACACACTCCTGTTTAAATGTCAGGTTTCTGTGATGTAAAAAGTGAGACAAAGATAAATAATTTCAGAACCTTTTCCACCTTTAATGTGGCCTATAAACTGTACAACTCCGTTGAACAGCAAACTTAGATCTTTTAGGTGGAGGGAAGTAAAAATAAAAAAAATAAAATAAAAATAATATAGTTGCATAAGCATGCACACCCTTAAACTAATACTTGTTGAAGCACCCTTTGATTTTATTTCAGCACTCAGTCTTTTTGGGTATGAGTCTATCAGCGTGGCACATCTTCACTTGGCAATATTTGCCCAATCTTCTTTGCAAAAACACTGCAAATCTGTCAGGGCATCTCCTGTGCACAGCCCTCTTTAGATCACCCCGCAGATTTGTGCTCTGGCTGGGCCATTCCAATACTTTAATCTTCTTCTGGTGAAGACAATCCTTTGTTGATTTGGATGCATGCTTTGGGTCGTTGTCATGCTGAAAGATGTAGTTCTTCTTCATGTTTAGCTTTCTAGCAGAAGCCTGAAGGTTTTGTGCCAATATTGACTGGTATTTGAAAACTGTTCATAATTCCCTCTACCTTGACGAAGACCCCTGTTTGAGCTGAAGAAAAACAGCCTCAAAGCATGATGCTACCACCACCATGCTTCACTGTGGGTATGGTGTTCTTTGGTGATGTGCAGTGTTGTTTTTGTGCCAAACATATCTTTTGGAATTATGGCCAAAAAGATCAACCTTGGTTTTATCAGACCATAACACAGTTCCCCACATTTTTTTGGGAGACTTCAGATGTGTTTTTGCAAAATATAACCGGGCTTGTTCATGTAAAGAGCTTCCTATGCTCAGCTCATAAAACAGTCCGACTGGTTTATTTGCATATCAATAGTGGGAGCGATAGCTTCCTGAAATAGCACATGCTATAAAATCACCCAAAAATATCCATAGCAACACAATAGTATCCTTTGCACTTACAATAGTTCCCTTCTAGCACTTGCACACCCAAAAGTTCACAGCAAGGTCTTTACTCAGGCCCCGTACACACGACCAGTTTCCTCGGCAGAATTCAGCTTCCGACCGAGTTTCTGGCTGAATTCTGCCGAGGAAACTGGTCGTGTGTACACTTTCGGCCGAGGAAGCCGACGAGGAGCTCGGCGAGGAAATAGAGAACATGTTCTCTATTTCCTCGTTGTTCTATGGGAGCTCTCGTCCCGCCGAGCTCCTCGGCGGCTTCAGGGCTGAACTGGCCGAGGAACTCGATGTGTTTGGCACGTCGAGTTCCTCGGCCGTGTGTACGAGGCCTCACAATGTCCCAGGAGCGGTCTGTCATCCACGGGTAGATCCTAAATAAAAGAGACACAAGACCCTTCTCTAGACCAGGACTTCAGGACAGCGCCCTCCAGCAAATAATCTTTTAGCAAACTTCTCCAGGCCCTCAGCCCAGCTCCTGCTGAGGCCCAGACTGCAATTCTTGCCTTACTAGCTTTATTTCCTTGGGGCAGCAGAAAGTTCTGTGGGAGCAATCACGCATGCTCATTCCCAGGTCCCACTTTGAGTGTCCATAAGACACACAGAGAGGGGCTCGGCCCCACCTCCTCTCCCTCCTCACTGGCTGTGATTGACAGCAGTAGGAGCCAATAACTCCTGCTGCTGTATCTGAGCCAATGAGGAGGGTAAGAGCCAAGAGAGCCTAGATTGAGATTGAGCAGAGGTATGTATTTAGGGGGGCTGTGAGGGGAGCTGCATACAGAAAGCTTTTTACCTTACTGCATAGAATGTGTTCTGTGATGACTTTGTCTATTTTTAACTCAAACACTCTGGGTATTTGTGGTGGGAGAATTATTATACTTTGAATAAGGAGTTGCATTCTTAGAACACTACCCTTTCTTTCATTACTACCTTTTATTTTTTCCTTAATTATTTATACAGTGCATGGCCATGCACTTACATGGAGAAAAACATTGCAAGGAGCATTGTTTTGTGCCTTTTTTGTTCAATATAGTAATATTTACCTATACAACATGAAAGCTGAAAAATCAAAGTGAAACAACATAAGTGTATACCTTTCCTTGCTGGAACAGACAAAGCAAGCGTTGCAGATTCAAAAGAAGAGAAGGTACTTCTTTCTAAAAAAATCAAAGAAAAATAACATATTCAAAATGAAAGAAAAATATAATAAATATCTGCATGCACTGTTGCTGTGCAATTGTACGAGCTTCTGTACAACAGAAGAAATTTATTTAGAAAAGCATGAATGAAACTGTTACATACTGTACATTACTGCATGAAACAGGTCCGATGTATTAGATAAATTGTACAGCCAGAAACCAATATTACATTTGCACAACAGCATGAGCATGGAGTCCATTGCACATGTAGGTAGGAGGGAAATCCTTGATAGCCAAGGCCAAAATACTGTGCAATGGTTGGGTTGCTAAAGTGGTAGAGAATGTTAATCTTTGTAAAGTGAATGTCAAACTCTATGCTAAGTGAATTTTCACTTAGTGTGTAATAGAAATAGGTGAGACAGTCTCTGTGCTGGGGCGATAGATACTAGAACCCCTCTGTTTAGGATCCTGCTCCACTGTTCTTGCGTTATCGGCCCCAGGTTCCGTTCCGTGTGTACTAGGCATAAGAATAATTGAAATGCAATGTGGAAATAAATGTATAATTTAAAATTTTTAACGTACTGTAGATATAAATTAACTTCCTGATACTTCCGGCGTGGTCTGAGTGCTGCTATCTTATATGTCATATGTATTTTTAAAGAACTGTTACAATGTTTCCATTTGGAGCAAATAGGGTCCTTCCATCTCCATGCTACAGGTAACATCAACTGTATTTTATAAATAAAATGCTTGTCATGACCTGGTAATAGCAGTGTTGCAAAGAGCAGCCGCAATGTAACATGATTACTGCAACAGTAGGCTTTGGTGTGGCTAAGGTTTATATGTGCGGCTGATTTAGTAAGGGAAGCAAAATTGAAATGGTAAATAAGCAACAAATTGCAATCAAATTCTATACTGCAGCCGAATAATGGTCGTAATGGATGCTGAAATATTGATAAATGTCCCCACAGTGCTTTAAAAAATTAAACATAATCCAGTTGGGCTCGGTTCACGCTGCCGCGACTTGTTATGCAACTTGAGAGTTTGAGATCGCATGATAAGTCGCACCCGATTAACTGCAATGGAACTGTTCTAATCAGTGCGACTCAAGTTGCAGAAAATTAGAAAATGGTTTCTGCACTACTTTGAGGCGACTTCATCATGACTTGCATTGACTAATAAAGTCGCAAGCAGGTCACAATAAAGTCGTGCAGGATGTCGGCTGTCAAAGTCGCACAACTTTGAAGCCGCATAGATGTGAACTGGCACTTAGACCCCTTTCACACTGGGGTGATTTTGAGGCGCTATAGTGCTGAAAATAGTCTCAGCTAAGCACCTGAAAACCGCCTCCCATTCATTCAAGTGTGACTTTTCACACTTGGGCGGTGCCCTTGCAGGACGTTATGAAAAGCCTTACAAGCAGCATATCTTGGGGGCGATTTGGGAGCACTGTATTTAGTGCTCCCAAAATTCCCTGCCCATTGGAATGAATGGGCAGCGCTTTCAAAGTTCCTGAAAAGTGATTGACGTAAAACGGGAGTTTTAAACCCCTTCTTTAGGGTTAAAAGTGCCCTGCTAGTGGCCGAAAAGCACTGCTTAAACAGCTATATAGTGCCGCTAAAACAAGCAGCGCAAACGTGGCCCCGCCCCCAGTGTGAAAGGGGTCTTAGGGTTTACATCTATTTATAGATCTGTGTTTAAAATTTCCAGACTGGATCTTAGGAGCCAATCTGTTTGAAGCTTTTGCTACAATGTAACTCCAGCAAAACCCTTTCTTTTTTTTGTCTTAATTCTTTTTTATTATTTTCCAAAATTCAGTGTTTTCATATTTACTCACAAACATACAAAGGGTACATAATACATGTAGCAGATTAAGCAACCAACATCAGCAATAATCGTTATATACCTACAATAAATTATCCTAACCCTTCCTGCCTCCTCCCTTCGCCCACCCCCCCTACTACCTCCCCCCCACCCTCCCCCATCCTACTACCACCCCCCGCCCCTATCCTGCCTCTCCCCCCCCAGAGTAGCTCTTGTATCTTCGTAAAAGAAAAGGGAGGGGTCAGCCAGGGAGGGAGAGGGCAGTAGCCTCTTTTACACATCTAACCCATAATCCCTTTTGGGGAGGGGCCGAAATTTGATACATCATGTTTTAAGTATTTAACTGTTAATAAATTTCTATCTTCTGTAGTTGGGGGAGTTTTCTATTCATAACGATCTTTTACCTCTAAGGAGGGAGGCCTGTGTGTCTCAACCAGGGTCCCCACACTTTTTCAAACCTTTTATGGTTCCCTTGTTTAATAAAGGCCACTCTCTCGCTCTCAATCAGCATGTTTATGGTTTCGCGGAGCGAGCGGCATTCCTGTGTCATCCCCTCTCAACCGTCTACTCTCCACGAGCAGTCCTGTTGCCTGTAAGCGTCCGGCCGGAGCTGCATGGCAGAAATGTTTTATTGAATCTCCTGAAATGTGAGTGAAATATTTGCTACATTTATTTTAATAAAGTCACATTTGGTTTTATGCTATGGAAGCATTTCCTCTTTTCTTTATTTGGCTTATGTGAATATCATTGTGAAGTCTGCTTACATCCGGATACCAACAGCGTTTACTGAGGAGTTATATGCTGGGCTTGGTCCGTAGGGACCTTAAAATCTGGTAAGCAGCTTGCGATCACTGGTGGTGGATTCACTTTTGGATAATTTATCCCACGGATAATCGCATGGTTTCAATCTGCACGGGTGTTTCCAACAGTCATATTATGGACTTCCTTTTTTCTTTGGACTATTGACAATATAAATTGTTTATGTCACAATTTCCGTTTTTACTGCAATAATCACTTATTGCTAATTTTGGTGGAAGACCGATAATTGTGATACACTGTCACTGTTATTTTATTTGTTTATTTTTTCACTTATAGTTTTGGGCATCCAGGGATCTGGAGCTCAAGTGTTTAGTTTACAGTCACCTAACTCCCAAAGGCCACTGCTCTTTGGCCTGTATTTTTGATATACACTTGGGCATACGTTTACTGTATTTTTTATACTATCACAAGATCTGTACATTTATGTGTACATTTCTGGTTTAGTGCAGTTATCCTTCTTTTCCTTTTTTTCCTTATGTTTATGGTTTCGATCCAGTTCCTGACAGATGGGGGGTCATGCGCCTGCCACCGCTGAGCGATTAATTTACGTGCCTGGAATAGGCCTCGCAATACGCCTTCCAATGTTCCCGGTGGACATCTATGGTCTTCTGTGTCTCCCAGGAGACAAGTTCTAACATCTGGCTCTAAAGAGGTATTAAAGATATTATTAAGTTTATTGATGACCTCTGTCCAATACCTGAAGAGCTTGGGACACTTCCAGAACATGTGGACAAGGTCCCCTGTAGCCTTGCATCTAGGGCATTCATCTCTCTGTTTCCAGCCTAGTTGGAACATTTTTTTTGGAGTATAATAAACCCGGTGTAATAGAAATAGGTGAGACAGTCTCTGTGCTGGGGCGATAGATACTAGAACCCCTCTGTTTAGGATCCTGCTCCACTGTTCTTGCGTTATCGGCCCCAGGTTCCGTTCCCATCTTTCTCTACTCCTGAGCATACCCGATTGGTTTATGGCCCTGGCCCCTAATTTGTTGTATAACTCTGAAATTAACCCTTTTGTTGTATTTTTTTGGGCTATTTTGTTAAGGATAGGGGTCTGGACCCTGTCTAATGAATGAGTCTTAAACTGAGTCTGAGTGGCATGCCTGATCTGGAGATATTTAAAAAAGGTTTTATTTGGGATATTGAATTCTTGTCTCAGGTCTGAGAATGACTTCATAGTATTCCCCTCATACAGATGGACAAGGCGCGTAATTCCCTGTCTCTCCCAAATATTGCATTTTCCCACCCCCTCAACTTCTGGGAGATTTTTATTGTTCCAAAGGGGGGCAAATTCGGTTACTCCTAGGTATCCCAATAGAGCCTTTGTTGTCCTCCACACCTTGTTAAGTAAGTTTATGGTCGGACACTTATGGGCAAATGAGTTTGCCTTCAGAACTTCTACCAATGTTTTGTGCGGGGCCCCTACTAGCATTAGTCTAAAACAATCCTTGCTTGGACTTGGGATTCCGCACCCTGCAATATGCTGTAGCTGAGACACCAGGAAATAAATTCTTGGGTGTGGAACCGCCATCCCTCCCTCCCCAACCGGGAGCTGCATGGTCTGCAACCCGATTCTGGCCTGCCCTCCTTTCCACATTAGTTCACGGAATAGCGTTTCCACTCTTTTAAACCACGTTTGGTTAACCCAAATCGGAGAGTTGTGGAGGACGTATAATATCTGAGCAAAACCCTTTCTAGCTTTGGACAGAGTATTTAACCACTTGAAGACCAGGCCTTTTATCTGACACTTGTTGCTTACAAGTTAAAATCTGTATTTGTTGCTAGAAAATTACTTAGAACCCCCAAACACTATATAACTAACATGTCATGCTTTGGAGTGGCGACAAACTACGGTACTTAAAAATCGTCATAGGCGATGCTTTAAAATAATTAATGGTTGCCCGTTTAAAGGGACATAGGAGGCATTGTGCTAGAATCATTGCTCTTGCTCTAACGATCACGGTGATACCTCACATGTGTGGTTTGAACAATGTTTAAATTTTCGGCGTGACTTACATATGCGCTTACCTTGGAGCATGAACACGGGGCGCTTGAATTTTTTTTTTACACTGTCCCTTTAAAAAAAAAGATCACTTTTATTGCTGTCACTGTTTTTTTTGAAAATATGGCGCCTTTAAGGCTCCAGTAAACCAGAAGTGACGTTGTAACGTCGCTTCAGGGTTTCTAGATCAGAGACTAAATCAAAGCCGATTCCAGCTGACGTGTCGGCTGGTCGCTCAGACCTCCCGGTGGGATGGGAGAGTCCGGACAGAGCGGCGGAAGGCTGTGGGGACATCCCCTCTCGCTGCTTGTGATAATGATCAAGTGACTGCTTAGCCTAATCTATTGTCATCACAAGAAAGCCGACCGTCTGCTCTGAAAAATGGTACATGGGTGATGCCTGCAGCTGCAGGTATCACCCCGGTACAACCACTTGTAGCAGAGTGACGTACAGGTATGTGATTTTGTGGCAAGTGCTTACCTTTATTAGGTTTTTATTGCAGCAGCTATCCCTCTTTGGAAGATCATCCCTCTCTAACTATCTCAATCACACTGTCACTAGCAAAGAAAGTAAAAAGAAATCCAGAAATTTGCCATTGTAATTGGCACAGGAGTGTAAGAAATATTGTCTGAATGGGGATATCTGTTCCAGTAACAATTATCATTGGTGGACTTTCCTTTCATTTTGGGAGATTCCCAATTATCTATTGTTCTATCTTTCGGGACAGAGAGTTATGCCGCGTACACACGATCGGAATTTCCAACAAGAAAACCGTGGATTTTTTTCTGACGAAATGTTAGCTCAAACGTGTGTTGCATACACACGGTCACACAAATGTTGTAAGAAATTCCAAACGTCAAGAACGCAGTCACGTACAACACTACGACGAGCCGAGAAAAATGAAGTTCAATGATTCTGGGCATGCGTAGGATTTTTATGCGTCGGAATTACATACAGACGTTCGGAATTTCCGACAAGAACTATTCCCGTCTGAAAATTTGAGAACCAGCTCTCAAATTTTTGCAGTCAGAAATTCCGACAAAAAAATTTCTGATGGGACCTACACACGTTCGGAATTTCCGACAAAAGATTTTTGTCGGAAATTCCGATCGTGTGTACGCGGCATTAGAGTAAATCTCCTTGATGGAGAACCAGTCAGCAGACGTTCATACCTTTTCCAACTCTAAAGCCTCATACACATGACCGGTTTTCCCGGCAGGAAAACTGCCATGAGAGCATTTGGCCGGGAATCCTGGCTGTGTGTATGCTCCCTAGCAGTTTTCCCATCAGGAAAACAGCCTAAAATCCCGACAGGAAAATCGAGAACCCTGCTCTCTATTTTCCCATCTGGATTCCTGGCAGAGTGTTTCCTGCCGAGAAAACCGGTCGTCCGTATGCTTACCTGTCCCCGGTAAACCCGTGCATGCTTGATAAGAGTTTGACGAATGCGCGGTAGCATACAAGTTTAGTGTGGGGTGTAGCAAGATGGCGACGACGGCATCGAATGTGACAAGCGGCGGCTCGTAGTCGATGACGCCACGGCGGCGTACACACGGTCGAACATGTCCGCTGAAACTGGTTCACGGACCAGTTTCCGCGGACATGTCCGACCGTGTGTACGGCCTAGCGGACAGGTTTCCAGCGGACAAAAGTTTCTTAGCATGCTAAGAAACTTGTCCGCTGGAAACATGTCCGTCGGAGATGTCCGATGGTTAGTACACCTAATCGGACATGTCTGCTGGTTATGACGTGTAACCAGCGTCCCCAAATCCCGCGCATGCGTCAAATTGATTTGACGCATGCGTGGAAGCATTGCACTTCCGTGTTTGAGTACGTTGGTGTCTTCTACATCACCGCGTTCTCTGTCCGTGGGGATTTTGGTCTGATGGTGTGTCCGCGGACTGTTTTCATCGGACATGTCTTCTCGTGTGTACGGGGCCCACCGCGTTTTTGCCATTCAAAATAACAGCGGTTCTTTTGAATGGCCGTCTGTATGCATGGCTTTGCAAGACAAGCTTGCCAGGAATCCCGTCAGGAAAACCAAAGTTTTTTTCCTGATAGGTTTCCAGGCCGTTTGTACAGGGCCTAAATCTAAATTTACAAAGCAGTTTTGGGTGAAGTTGCACATTACTTAGCCCATTATGATGTGCCTGTAATCTTCTGTTGAGAATACAATTTATATAAAGGAGTCCTGCTTACCTGTAACAATTTTGAAAGGCAGGATATACTGATATTAGTGGGTTTTGATGAATCTAAAATTTTGGGGGAAAAAACTGTTACATGAATATTAGTTATAGTTTGTGTACTTTACATTGTATGAGGAATCATTTACTTATTTTTTTTAAAGCCGACTGTTAAGGAGACACCCATGTTTGTGCATTCCCAGCCAGTGATGTGTGCATCCATAGACACACACAGAGCCCAATAAGACTTGCCCCTGCTCCATCCTTCTCTCACCTCCCAACAATTTGATGGCCTATCACTCAGCTGTTCTCAGTACCCTCCTCCAGAACTCAAAAGATTGGGGAATTGTTGAAGATCAGTGTGGAATGGTGGTGCTGACAACAGACCAAAATTAAGTAATTGGGGAAGGGGGGCACAAAAAGGTAATGGGAATTTTTATACTCATAGGCCCCTTTCACACAGTGCAGACTGTGTCTCAATTAGCAGGGACGTGTCCCAGATCATTGCCGAGAGGGAGGGGGGAGAGGTGAACTTCCTTCCAGCGTCACAGTGTCCCAGGAGGGTATCTGTTACCTCCCCAAAAAAATGACATGCCAAATGTGGCATGTCAGGGGTCACCTGCACTGGGTGGAAGATCCATTTTTGGGTGAAACTCAGCTTTAAATTCCTTACAGGACAACTTTATGTGCCAATTGGTGGATGCTCAGATTAAGAAGAATCCATTGCTAGATCTATTAATTACAAATAACACAAATCTGGTCAGATATGTGGAAATACAGGACAACTGGGAACCAGCAATCACAGGATAATTATATTCAGAATAAATCATAGGAAAAAGTAGTGCTGGGGTAGTGCAAGAGCACAAAAAGAACCTACCAAGCAGATGTAATTTTCCTATACAGCGGGCGGGAGGTGGTTAAGGATGCAATTAGGGCTGCTAAAGTAGACCACAAGAGAACCATAGTGAGGTAGAGAAGAAAAAATCCTTACGATTTTTAAAAATATATTAACAGTAAAAAAGCAAGGTCAGAGCATATCGGCTAAGCTAAGTAGGGCAATCATTTCACAAAAGGATACAGAAACCTTACAAGAAGACCCCAATAAAATTAAGAGGAGTGCAAACAGATGGCAAATGAGGTTTCATGCTGAGAAATTTAAAGTTATGCACTTGGGGGCTAAAAATATGAATGCAAGTTACTCGCTGAGGTGGGGGAGGTGCTGGGAGAATCCAGGAGGGGAAAAGATCTTGGGGTCCTAGTAGATGGCAGACTCAGCAATGGCATGCAATCCCAAGCAGCAGCAAGCAAGGCAAGCAGAATATTAGCATGCATTGAAAAGGGTGTAAAGGATGCACTGTAACTAGAGAGAGCCCAGAGAAGGGCAACAAAGTTAATAAGGGGACTGGAGGACCTCAATTATGAGGAACGACTACAAACATTAAACTTCTACCTGGAAAATGGACATGTGGGAATGTGGGAGGAGATATGATAGCAATATATAAATATCTTAATGGTAATTCTAGCATAGGGAATAAACTATTCAGTCTCTGGGAATATAAGAAGACACATGGCCACTAAATGAAATTGGAGGAGAAGCAGTTTAAACTGAGCAGGGGATTTTTTCACTGTCAGAGCGGTAAGGATATGGAACTTGCTTCCATAATTGGTGGTGTCAGCAGGAAGTATTGATAGCTTCAAAAAACTCTTGGATGGGCATCTTGGCAAACACAGTATACTATATTGGATATGATTTTTAACATGAACACACATGCCCACACAGGATGAAGTAGATGGACTGGTGTCTTTATTTAACCTTATCAACTATGTAATTTAAAATCTGCAGAAGGGGAGGATCTGAATTCAGACAGCATTTTCTCCTTCAGCAGGAGGCAAAACGACTTATGCCACACGACTGGTCAAATAACTGTTAACTAAAGGAGAAAGAGGTCATAGGATTCCTAGACAATGATTAGCATTTATACTATAGTTCTATCTTTCTCACTCACTATGCAGGGGTATGATTTTAAGGTGCAGATCTGCTTTAAATTGTATAAATGAAAGTTATAATGTAATATTATAAATATAATTAGATATTATTGAGTAACCTACCTGTAACAAGCTTTTCACTGTCTTGATCCTTTACCATTGAAATTGATGGCTGCTTATCTTGACCTTTTGATTGTGCTTGAAAAGATGTTTGTAAAGTGCCAACCGGGTTGAAATGTAAACTATGCATACTTACCATAGTATGCAGCATGCGGCACAATAAAATACTTTTGCATGTTTTTTGTGGATTGTATACAATCATTTCTTCTGAATAATCAAAACATCTGCAATTGCCATTATTAAAACTGAACCAGACTGATACCCCAGCTGGTGATGCAATGCAAGAAGTGCCAGGTATTTTATTTGCACATGGTTGTACATGGTTTGGCTTGTTCTCCTCAGTGAAGCCACACACTTTATATGCTAGAAGAAACAAAATGAACATCTTTAGATATCAGTTTGATGACCCTTTTATTTAAAAAATTTTTCAAGCTTTTGCTTTTCCCTAATTTTCATTCTTAAAACATTAAAGCTGAACTCCAGGCAAAAAAAAATTAAAATGCTATACAAAGGGACATTTGTATTCTAATGCCGCGTACACACGACAGTTATTCATGTCATAGAAAAAAACAAAGGGCCAGATCCACGTACATCCGCGCATATCTAGGCGGGCGTAGCGCATCTCATTTACACTACGCCGCCGCAACTTAGAGAGGCAAGTGCTCTATTCTCAAAGCACTTGCATCCTAAGTTACGGCGGCGTAGCGTAAATGTGCCGGCGTAAGCGCGCCTAATTCAAATTGTGAAGAGGTGGGCGTGTTTTATGCTAATGACTCGTGACCTGACGTGATTGACGTTTTGAACGAACGGCGCATGCGCGGTCCGTGGGGTATCCCAGTGCGCATGCGCGAAATCACGTCGCAAATAGTCAATGCTTTCGACGTGAACGTAACTTCCGCAAAGCCCTATTCGCGAACGATTTACGCAAATGACGTAAACGACGGGAAATTCGACGCTGTCCCGACGTTCATACTTAACATTGTGTATGCTTCATAGAGGAAGGGGTAACGTTACGCCGAAAAAAGCCTTACGTAAACAACATAAAAAAATGCGCCGGGCGGACGTACATTTGAGGATCGGCGTATCTAGCTAATTTGCATACTCGACGCGGAAGCGCCACCTAGCGGCCAGCGTAAATATGCACCTTAGATCAGACGGCGTACTAAGACATACGTCAGTCGGATCTAACCCACATTCAGGCGTATCTTGTCTGTGGATACAAAACAAAGATACGACTGCGCATCGTAGAACTTATGCGGCGTATCAATAGATACGCTGTCGTAAGTTCTTTGTGGATCTGGCCCATAGTTTTTCTCGACGTGATTCCTCTCAAGCCTGCCTTGCATACACACGTTCATGATAAAAAATGCTTGAGCAAAGCGCGGTGACGTACAACACGTACGACGGCACTATAAAGGGGAAGTTCAGTTCGAATGGTGCCACCCTTTGGGCTGCTTATGCTAATTTTCCCTTCTCAAAACTTGTTTCTGAGCATGCGTGTTTTTCCCCCTCGTTAAAGCGTACACACCACTGTTTTTCACTAGCAGGTTATAATTTTTTAAGGACCATTTTTCTTGTCGAGAAAAATGTTCTGGAGCATACACATGACCGTTTTTCACGACCAGTTTTAAAAAATGCTAAATAAAAAATGAAACTATTGGTACAAAATATCCCTATAGGTAATCTCTATCCAATAATTTCAGTCCCATTCCAAAACTCAGTCCAATATTCATTGGGTGTACTGTATGCGTGCAGAACAGCGGACATGCAGGGAAGCAAAGGAGACTACACCCAATGAATATCACCAACACACACCAGGAGGAGAGTAGCTGAGACGGGTTGTATTGGCTGGATTTATTCATGCTGGTAACATCTACAATCTGGTGAGTACAACACCATAAGGGGAGCACGGCAGAGTGAAATTTGCATATCCTGACAGGATCTGCTGTTGCATCCTGTAAACTCTACCAGAGATGTGTGAAGGGTGAACTGTCATTCAAGGAGTCATATTGGACTGAGTTTTGGAATGGGACTCTGAGTGACTGAAATTATTGGATAGAGATTACCTATAGGGATATTTTGTACCAATAGTTTAATTTTTTATTTTGCAGATTATGAGTTAAATAGCTCATGAGCCTGTTCAAGCGCTGTAGCGCTGTTAATGTTTTAATGATAACTTTTTAACCACTTAACCCCCAGACCATATTGCTGCCCAAAGACCAGAGCACTTTTTGCGATTCGGGACTGCGTCGCTTTAACTGACAATTGCGTGGTCGTGCGACGTGGCTCCCAAACAAAATTGGCGTCCTTTTTTTCCCACAAATAGAGCTTTCTTTTGGTGGTATTTGATCACTTCTGCGGTTTTTATTCTTTGTGCTATAAACAAAAATAGAGCGACAATTTTGAAAAAAATGAATATTTTTTACTTTTTGCTGTAATAAATATCCCCAAAAATATATAAAAAAAATGTTTTTCCTCAGTTTAGGACAATACATATTCTTCTACATATTTTTCGTAAAAAAAAATCGCAATAAACGTTTATTGATTGGTTTGCGCAAAAGTTATAGCGTTTACAAAATAGGGGGTATTTTTATGGCATTTTTATTAATATATTTTTTTTACTAGTAATGGTGGCAATCAGCGATTTTTTTCGGTACTGCGACATTATGGCGGACACTTCGGACACTTTTGACACATTTTTGGGACCATTGGCATTTTTATAGCGATCAGTGCTATAAAAATGCATTGGATTACTATAAAAATGCCACTGGCAGTGAAGGGGTTAACACTAGGGGGCGGGGAAGGGGTTAAGTATGTTCCCTGGGTGTGTTCTTACTGTGGGGGGGGGTGGCCTCACTAGGGGAAACACTGATCTTCTGTTTATACATTGTATGAACAGAGGATCAGCATTTCCCCTCTGACAGGACCGGGAGCTGTTTACACACACAGCTCCCGGTCCCTGCTCTGTAACGAGTAGTGGCCGCTAAAAGAGCCGACGTAGAGCTACGGGCTCTCGCCCAGGAGAGCCCACCTGCCCCTGTAGAATGACGGCGGCTGGTCGGCAAGTCGTTAATAACACATATGTTTTCCTGTATTCTGTTTTATTATAATAGCTGCTTTTTACTGCTTCAAAGTTCTTATAAAGATACCATTGTGCGCTTGGATCAGAGTTATCTGCCGATCACTTCTGATATTTTTTAACAATTTAAAAAATTGAATTTTTCTCGTCATGAAAAAGGTTGTGTGTACTCGGCATAAGTTATCTGTATGGGAGCTTCTTGTAATACTGACTGGTCCGTGCTGCTACTCTTTCAAACCTTGTGCAGGGTGACTGGTCTTGTATCCACCCTGTGCTCTAGTTTCCTGCAGTCAACCAGCTCTACTCTCTGCACAGGCTGTGCAGCACAATGATGATTACTTTTGTAAAGTAATATCTGTGACTGCAACAGCAACGTTGATCTATATACTTTTATGGCTTTCAAGGAATATATTTAAAGCGGAGTTCCGGTCACAATTTCACTTTTTAAATATAAATACCCCTGTAATACACAAGCTTAATGTATTCTAGTAAAGTTAGTCTGTAAACTAAGGTCCGTTTTGTTAGGTTGTTACAGCATTTAGACACTTTATAAAATAGAAATTGACTGGGGCCATCTTAAGTGTGGGCATCATGAAGCCAGACTGTATGACTTCCTGTATTTCAGCCTTGCAGATCTCGCACGTGCTCAGTGCTGCACAAGCAATGTAAAAGCAATGTAATAGTTTTCAGATCAGGTTTCAGCACCTGTTCTTCGAGACTGGGGAGTGCACAGACTCCTGGAAAGTTACACCCACTACATTCCCAGGAGTCTGTGCGGTGTAGGTTAGGAAGCTTAAGCACCTAGGTGCAGGAAGAGGGAAGATTAACTATTCTGCCTAGCAACAACACTTTGAAGGCATCTAAAAAATATTTTTGTTTTCTTAAAGGACTAATGACATTTTTTTAAAACTACTGATGTAATGTTATATTTATGGGTGGAACTCCACTTTAAGTGAAGGTTTTTGTACCTGAAGTCCAGCGTTTACAGTGAACTTTTAAACTAAGTACATTTACCTGTTTTCTCCAGCCCCCCTGGCTAAAAGACACAGACCAACCCCTCCACAGATTCATACTTGAATACTACTTCCCATCCTCTTCTTCATCCAACATCTAGGGCCCCATTGAGATTTATAAACCTATCAACTAAATCAGAAAGATTTGTGTTGCCAGTGACAAAGGACTGAAGTGGAAGCATTGATGTGGAAGTGGAGTGGCTTTTAGCCAAGGGAGCCTAAAGGAAATGTAAATAGTTCTTAGTTGATAGACAAATTTATCCTTTAACCCTTTTGCTGTCACGCCCATTTTTGCATTTTTTTGCACACATCTGAAATATCTATTTTGGGCCTGAAGATTAGTTAAAACACTCAAATATTATATACTGTATTATCTTTTTTATATCACATGATATTAGCACACATTTTTATCAGTTCTATATTTTCAGTAAATAATACAAATGAATTTTGATGTGCACAATATATTTCCAACACTTTGGTAACACATAAAGATGAAGTTGTGTGAGAAACATACCAAACATGTCAAGCCTTAAAATTGCATGTGCCCTTGAAACTATGATATGAACTATGACAAACTACTGTACTCAAAATCATCCATAGGCTTTAACCACTTGCCAACCGCCGCACGCAGATGAACGTCGACAGAATGGCATGGACAGGCAAATGGATGTACAAGTACGTCCCCTTTAATTTGCCACTGTGTGGTCGCACGCGCTCCGCTGCTCCATGACCGTGCCCGGTGTCCGCCAGTGTCCTGCGATTGTGTTACGGAGCTGAAGAACGGGGAGATGTTAGTGTAAACACAACATCTCTCCATTCTGCCTAGTGACATGTCACTGATCGTCTGTTCCCTGCTATCGGGAACAGCGATCAGTGACGTGTCTCGGAAAGCCAAACCCCCTAACAGTTAGAAGCACTCCCTAGGTCACACTTAACCCCTTCAGCGCCCCCTACAGTTTAATCTCTTCACTGCCATTGTAATTTTTAACAGTAATCAGTGCATTATATAGCACTGATCGCTGTAAAAATGACAATGGTGCCACAATGGTGTCAAAAGTGTCCGATGTGTCCACCATAATGTCGCAGTCATGATAAAAATCGCTGATCACCGCCATTACTAGTAAAAATAAGAGATTAATAAAAATGCCAAAAAACTACCCCCTATTTTGTAGACGCTATGGGGCAGATTCACAGACAATCGGACAGGTGCAGCGTATCAGAGATACGCTACGCCACTGTATCTTACCTGGCGTAAATTCGAATCCAGGAAGAATTTGCGCCGTAAGTTACGGCGGCGTAGTGTTTTTCTGGTGGCGTATTTGAAATTGGGCGGGTTGGGGGCGGGTTTCATTTAAATGAAGCGCGTCTCCGCGCCAAATGAAATGCACATGCGTCGTTCCTAAATTTCCCACCGTGCATAGCGCTAAATGACGCTGCAACAACGTATTTTTTTTAACTTAGACGTGACTTACGTCCATCCCTATTCACGGACGACTTACGCAAAAAAAAAAATCTAATTTCGACGCGGCAATGACGTCCATACTTTAACATGGCAAGTCTATCTATACGCCACAAAATAGCAGCTTTAACTATACGCCGGAAAAAGCCGACTAGAGACGACGTAAGAGAATGCGACGACCGTGCGTACGTTCGAGGATCGTCGGAAAAAGCTAATTTGCATACCCGACGTGGAAAACAACGCAAACTCCACCCAGCGGGCGCCGAAGTATTGCATCTGTGATCCGAAGGCGTACGAAGCCGTACGCCTGTCGGATCTTACCCAGATGCCGTTGTGTCTTGGTTTGAGGATTCAAACTAAAGATACGACGCGGGAAATTTGAAAGTACGCCGGCGTATCAGTAGATACGCCGGCGTACTTGCTCTGTGAATCTGCCCCTATAACTTTTGTGCAAACCAATCAATAAACGCTTATTGCGATTTTTGTTTTACCAAAAATATGTAGAAGAATACGTATTGGTCTAAACTGAGGGAAAAAAAATAATATATATTTTTTGGGAATATTTATAATAGCAAAAAGTAAAAAATATTGCAATTTTTTAAAATTGTCGCTCTATTTTTGTTTATAGCGCAAAAAAATAATACCGCAGAGGTGATCAAATGCCACCAAAAGAAGGGTCTATTTGTGGAAAAAAAGGACGTCAGTTTTGTTTGGGAGCCACGTCGCACGACCACGCAATTGTCAGTTAAAGCGACGCAGTGCCGAATCGCAAAAAGTGGCCTGATCTTTGGCCAGCCAAATGGTCCGGGGCTTAAGTGGTCAAAAACCTTTACAGGTAATCAGTTTGGAGTTAACAATGAATGGTTGCCCAATAATTATTGCTCTTACTCTGGAATGTGCAGAAATACCTAATATGAGTAATGCAATTGCTGTTTTTGTACTTAGGTGCACTCAAAGCATGTGTTTTTACTTGATTACGTGTTATTTTTCCTTTTGTTTACTTTATTTCTATCACATATGGGTATAATAGCCCCCTATGTGATAGCATATTTGAAATTTCAGGTCCTATTAGACCAATATCACCTCTAGACACCTCTGCTGAACCCGGAAATTATGAAATGAGACCAGTATAGGCATGTTTTCCGCTCTTCCTCCCTCCTACACACTGACACCCACCATGCCCTTGTGCATCCTGGGTCCACAGGAGTGGCAGCAGAGTATGGTAATGCGCCGCGGTTTCCCATTGCCGCGGTTTCCCATTGCTTTCAATGGGAAGGAGCGGTAAACACACCGCTCCTCTCACCGCTCCAAAGATGCTGCTAGCAGGACTTTTGGAGAGGTCCTGCTAGCGCACCGCTCCAGTGTGAAAGCCCTCTGGCTTTCACATGGAGAAACAGCAGGCGCTATTTTTAGCGCAATACCGCCTGCAAACCGCCCCAGTGTGAAAGGGGCCTAAGTAAAGAGAAAACTACTTAATAGGACACAGTTTTAAAAAAAACTATTGGGGGTTTTAAAAATGCCCTAATCTATGCAAAGCTGACAAAAAAAAATAATGTACTTACCAAACAAACTGCAGAGAATAAGGAGCACAACTGCTTTATTCATGATTGCGTTTCAATGTGATCTCCAATAGAGTTGAAACTACAGGATATTTCAAGTTAATATTATATCAGACTGTGTACATTAGGTGAAGATTGCCATATTATGTTACTAATGGATCTCTAATATTTGTGCCCTTCTGCTCTATCATTTGCTTATTTTATTTTAGAATTGTAATATAATACAAATAATCCTATTTTCATTCATAGAAAAAATATGAAGACCAATTGAATGTTTACATATATACTTAGTTCTGCATATCTCAGCATTTAAAAGATTTTCTGGAATTGTATACTGAGACTGTTAAGCTGCACACTGGTAAATGATCTGATAGCAATAAATTAGGTAGCATTTTGCTGATGTGTATTTGCAGAGATAACATAAATGCCCTACAAATCAGTGGCGTAACCAGAGTTATGGACGCCCGGGGCGAAAAAAAAAATTCGCCCCCCCCTTAAATAAACATCCACGTTTATATGTGCGTAAACGTGGGGGACTTAAACATTTTGGAGCTTTTTTTAAAACTTTTTTTATAGTTACTTATTTTTTTTCACTCTTTATGTTTTTTTTACACTTGATGTCATTGCTATTACATAGGGGAATACAAATCCCCCTATATAATAGCACAGGTACACTGACAGGTCCTCTTTATGGAGACATTAGGGGTCTCTAGGACCCCTAATGTCACCTGGGGACCCCAAAAGAAGCTGATGAAGCACAGATCTGCTTCTTCTCTCTGGCTATAGCAGCCAGATGACTGACAGGTGAATGCAGATGTAATACACGTCACTTCTGCATTCACAGCCTGGAGGGAGATCAGCAAGGAGGAAGATGCTGGTCTCCCTCCCATCTTACCTCCTGACACCCTCCCGAGCCGGTCCCGGGCCGCAGATGGGGCAGCGGATCCTGGGATTGAAGGTGAGGGGTCAGGAGGGAGGGCGGCGGCAGTACTGGAGGGGGGTAGGGGGGCACGCAGCCAGCACATATACACAATTGGCAGGCTATAGAGCCGCCGATCGTGTATATGTGAAAGTTCAACCGGTAATGGCACTTACCCCCGACACCTACACTGACACCTACACTGACACCTACACTGACCTGACACCTGCACTGACCTGACACCTACACTGACCTGACACCTACCAGACCCCTGCACTGACACTGACACCTACACTGACCTGACACTGACACCTACACTGACACCTACACTGACACCTGCACTGACCCCTGCACTGACCTGACCCCTGCACTGACACTGACACCTACACTGACCTAATACCGACACCTACACTGACACCTGCACTGACCTGACACCTACACTGACCTGACCTGACAGACACCTACACTGACCTGACCTGACAGACACCTACACCGACCTGACCTGACAGACTCCTACACTGACCTGACACCTACACTGACCTGACCTGACACCTACACTGACCTGACAGACACCTACACTGACCTGACCTGAAACCTACACTGACCTGACCTGACACCTACACTGACCTGACCTGACACCTACACTGACCTGACCTGACACCTACACTGACACTGACCTGACACCTACACTGACACCCTACACTAACACCTACACTGACACCTACACTGACACCTACACTGACCTGACACCTACACTGACATTCTACACTGACACCTACACTCTACACTGATGCCTACACTGACACTCACCTACACTGACCTGACCCCTGCACTGACCTGACCCCTGCACTGGCCTGACACATACACTGACCTGACACCTACACTGACACTGACACTCTACACTCTACACTGACCTGACACTCTACACTGACAAGACACTCTACACTGGCACTCTACACTGACACTCTACACTGACACCTACACTGACACCTACACTCTACACTGACCTGACACTCTACACTGACACTGACACCCTACACTGACACTCTACAGTGACACTCTACACTGACACTCTACACTGACACCCTACACTGACACTCTACACTGACACTCTACACTGACACTCTACACTGACACTCTACACTGACCTGACACCTACACTGACACCTACACTGACCCACCTAACTCCTATAGTAGGAGTCCTACTTCCAGCAATACTCGCACCCCCCTCCCCCCAGCTTGGTGAAAATCCATCCTCCGAGTCCTCCTTACCTCTGTCTGCTCTTCTCCAGAGACTCCTCCAGGACTCTCCTCAGGACGGACAGGACCCCAGCACTGGATGTGCAGAACTGCTTCGGATCGGAGTCCCGACTCTCTTCCCCGCCGGCCGCCAGCACCATCCACCCGCAGCCCGCTCCATGCTGCAACTCCCTCCACACAGCGCCGTACCGCAGAGCACCAGAGCGGAGGGGAAGACGGCGGCTCACACTTTCAGCGCCTGACATCTCCCGCCGCCATGTTCAGAGCTTCCCGGCGCTCTGTGATTGGGCGTATGGCGGTCATGTGCGGAGGCGGGACTTCCAGCCCCACTCCTCACATGACCCCCATATGCCCAATCACAGGGCGCTGGACATTAAACATTGTGGCCGCTGGCCGGTCCGGACATCTGTGTCGGTGACACGGAAAATTAAAATTAGGAGGAGGCACAGAAAGTCGCCCCCCTAAATGTTGCGCCCAGGGCCACAGCACTCCCTGCCCCCCCCCTTGCTACGCCAGTGCTACAAATAACTGAGTAATACAATACCTGATGCTACACACAGATACCGTATTTTGGTCAAGATAACTTGAATTCCTATTAGTAATTTAGTTGAAGAACATGATGACATTTTTGTAATGTAATGACTGCTGCCCATATCTAAACATTTAGTACAATGACAAGTAAGATATTGGGTGATAAGTGCAAATGTAGTTACCAAGCATTGTGCTGTGAGACAGGCAGGTTCAGTTACATTTCTAAAATCAAAATGAATGTTCAAAATGAGCAACCATGTCCCTGGCCTGTAACCTAACCTTAACAGTTTTGCTCACCCTCAGGCCCCGTACACATGACCGGTTTTCTCCGCAGAATTCAGCAAGAAACTCGATGGGAGACGTATTCTGCCGAGAAAACTGGTCATGTGTACACTTTTCGCCGAGGAAACCGACGAGGATCTCGTCGGGCCAAAAATAGAACATAGAACAAAATAGAACATTTCTATTTCCTCGTTGGGCAATGGGAAAATCCTCGGCGTCTTCACAAGGAACTTGACGAGCAAAACGATGTGTTTTGCCCGTTGAGTTTCTCGGACGTGTGTACGGGGCCTAACACTTATCCCTAGCCACTTTAAAGGACCTAGTTCCAAATCTGAAAACTTTTATAAGTGGAAGCTGCTCTTACTATAAATAAATCAACACATGTAAATACTGTATATTAACAGTTTTGGGAACTACAGTACCCAAGGTGTAGTCTATCTGTTTGTGTGTGAGTGCTGATCCTAAAAAGTGTGTGAGTGCAAAACTATTCCTGAGTTTTGGCAACGCATACACGACTATGTTTATACCATAGAGATTGGCGATTTGTATTCTCCCTTGGGTAGACATGCAGTTTTGTACCACAATTATCAGCCTTGTGCATTTTCTTTCTTATGACTAAGGCCTTATAGGCTGAAATGCGTCAACCTTTCCTATTGCATTTGTCTTCTGTGACTTGTCAATAAATATGTCTATTATTTAGGAGCAACGACCAGAGTGTGGGTCATCTTTTTTTCCCCGCATTTTCTTTCATGGCTTAAGCAAGGATCCCACAAGATCTGAGGGAGGGAAATTGAACCCAAAAATACTTAAAAAGGAAATGTGGTGGATGTTAACCTGGGTGCGGTTCATCCCCCAGGACTGAATGAAGCCACCTCCCTAAGCCTATTTTGTATAGTGATTGCTGTATAATTTTCCTATCCCCCCCCAATTTTTTTTTGGGGTTGTCTGTTGGTTTTGGTGTAACAGGGAACATGCCATTATATATATATATATATATATATATATATATATAAGGTTTTGCCCATCATTTTTTCTTAGAAAAAACAATCCCGCGCCAAAAATTATTAAGTGAAAAATTGGGTACCAATTGGCAGGTCCCAAGACAGAACCACGCACACTAAAGCCCTGTACACACGATCGGTTTGTCTGATGAAAATGGACCGATAGACCATTGCCATCGGACAAACCGATCGTGTGTGGGCCCCATCGGTTTGTTTTCCATCGGTGAAAAAAAATTAGAACATGTTTTAAAATTTTCCTATGGATAAAAAACTGATAGAAAAAAACGATCGTCTGTGTGGAAGTTCATCGGTCAAAAATCCACGCATTCTCAGAATCAAGTCGACGTAGTGTTTTATGTCACTGTGTTAGACACAGTCGGATTTTTGACTGATGGTGTGTAGGCAAGACTGATGAAAGTCAGCTTCATTGGATATCCGACGAAAAAATCCATCGGATTAGATTCCATCAGATATCCGATCGTGTGTACAGGGCTTAAAGCGGAGTTCCGGCCACAATTTCACTTTTTAAATATAAATACCCCTGTAATACACAATCTTAATGTATTCTAGTAAAGTTAGTCTGTAAACTAAGGTCCGTTTTGTTAGGTTGTTACAGCATTTAGACACTTTATAAAATAGAAATTGACTGGGGCCATCTTAAGTGTGGGCATCATGAAGCCAGACTGTATGACTTCCTGGATTTCAGCCTTGCAGATCTCGCACATGCTCAGTGCTGCACAAGCAGTGTACTAGGTTTCAGATCAGGTTTCAGCACCTGTACTGTCCAAGTCACATGATTCTTCGAGACTGGGGAGTGCACAGACTCCTGGAAAGTTACACCCACTACATTCCCAGGAGTCTGTGCGGTGTAGGTTAGGAAGTTTATGCACCTAGGTGCAGGAAGTGGGAAGATTAACTATTCTGCCTAGCAACAACACTTTGAAGGCATCTAAAAAAAAAAAAAAATTCTTAAAGGACTAATGACATTTTTTTAAAACTACTGATGTAATGTTATATTTATGGGTGGAACTCCACTTTAAGTGTTAAGCTGCTCCCCTTGAAATGATGAAGTATGAATAACTTCTATCTAATAAGTGCTGAAAAGTGTATAGGGGGTGCTGAAAAGTGCAAAAAAAGCTAGTGCACAACTACTTGTATAAAAAAACACAACAAACAATATTCCTTAGAGCCGGTTCACACTGGGGCGACTTGCAATCCGACTTCATGTCGCCTCAAGTCGTCCCAAGTCGCGCTGTAGAGAAAAACAATGGAAGTGAATGGGAGCGGTGTTAATACACACGACTCAAGGCGATCCGACTTCAGAAAAGGTTCCTGTACTACTTCAATCCGACTTGTAGGCGATTTGTACCCATTGATTTCAATGGAAGTCGCCCCAGAAGTCGGATCACTGTCTTAACTGAAGCGACTTTCCAGGAAGATAACATACATTTCTCAGGCAAACCTCTCCTGCCCCCCTCCCTCTCCCAGAGCTGATTGTTGTTTTATTGGCCACTGGAAAGTCTCCTGTCCTGGAGACGACTTCAAGTTGTGTTGTAAATCGGCCCAGATCGCCCTGTGGTTCATGTTCAAGTCAAGTCGGAGTCGCCTCTGAAAGTCGCGCTGGAAGTCATGTTGCCCTAGTGTGAACCGACTCTTAGAATAATACAGATGTGTCCTGTTTGTTTGTGATATAAAATTAAAGTCCCAACTGTGTAAACAAATATATATATATATAACATAAATGCTTGAAAAATCCACTAGAAAGAAAATCTTGCTGAGCTTCAAAGAAAATAACTTCTTCAATCGTGCAAAAATATATAATCCTTCACCAACTGGATACAATACATATTTAGGTAGATTCAGAGAGATTGCCGCAACTTTGCGGCGGCGTAGCTTAGCGTGTTTAGGCTACGCCGCCGTAAGTTAGCGAGGCAAGTACTTGGGGCCAGATTCACAAAGGAGATACTACGGAGTATCTCAGATACTCCGTCGTATCGATCAGAGTATCTATGCGGCTGATTCATAGAACCAGTTACGCATAGATAGCCCTAAGATCCGACAGGTGTAATTGTTTTACACTGTCGGATCTTAGGATGCAGTACCGCGGCTGCCGCTGGGGGGAGTTTGCGTCGTAAACCAGCGTCGGGTATGCAAATTAGGAGTTACGGCGATCCACAACGGTTTTTCGCGCTCGCTACGTCGCTGCTAGTCTAGTTTCCCGTCGCAAAGTTAGTCGTCGTTTTGGGTGCCCTAACTTTACACAGCACATGTATGTGCTGTATAAAGTATGGCTGTCGTTCCCGCGTCGAAATTTAAAAATTCACGTCGTTTGCGAAAGACGTCCGGCTATAGGGAAGTACACTACGCACGTCGCCGTTCGAAAAAATGACGTCACTTTGCGCAAAGCACCGTGAGCATGCGCAGTAGGTCCGGCGCGGGAGCGCGCCTAATTTAAATGGCACACGCCCCTTTAAATTACGCGGGCTTACGCCGGAGGCCGCTAGAGCTTACATATAGAGTACTTACATATAGAGTATATAATAGTAGCATGACTAGGCTGATTCAGGGATGGAAACATTACATTTATCTACCCAATATACCATTGATTACTGATGACCCATTTCATATGCCGCCCTGGATAGTATGCCAATTTTGGATTACCAACTATGTTTATTATGAGGTTACTCTATCTGGGGGGATGGATTATACCGCCTCACCCTTTGGGAGCTGCGATGCGTGCCGCGGCATTCCCCCGCCCCCCCTGTCTATTGACTACGGGGTTGGGGGGACGCACTCGCTGCGCATCGACGCCACGCCCCTCACGCATACACGGTTGCGTCATTCGCTGACGCTACGTGATGACGGTTTGATTTTTCCATCTGCATGCGTCAATGGGGAGGAGTCGGGAGCCTGCGCATAAGAGATTCTGCTTGTGCGCGGCTCTCACTCCTCTCCAGCATGCTTGACGTGACGTTCAGTGGGGCAGACGCTGGCAGGCACGGTCTCCCCCCTCCCTCACCACCACCTTCCATTACCATCACTGATTTGTATCACTCATTTACCTTAGGTACAATGACTACTACTTTTATTATTATTACAATTATTTTTGTTGTCACCAGTTTTTGTTGGTGGTTTTAATAGCCACCACTCTATTTTTACTTACCTCACTCACTTTCTTGTCTTTTACCCTTGTCTTGTTTCGGTCTGGTTTTCTATCTTTACCAGTCTCTTCCATGACTCCTGCCCTTCCTAGCCAAGCTCATTACCCTGATGCATGGCCTCTATACGTTTTTTACAGAAGCTCTCCGGGCTCATACTCACCACCCACCCTTGGACAAGGCACTCACCATTTTATCACTCTACGTCCTGAGATCGGATTCCTGTTGCCGCCAATCTGCCTCCACGTCAGCTCCCGGTGGGGTAATTACCTACCCCCCTTTGCTTGACGCCTCTGATCAACAATTTTACCTCCTATCTTGTTCTACCAATTACCCTAGGTAAGAATGTTTGGACCACCTAGTCGTGCTCCCCTTCTTCCCTTTCTAGTTACTTATCCCTAACTAGTATTCTACTACCATGTATCTTTTACTATAGGTATCCATAGCCTCTACTTGCTCCTGATGAGTGGAAATTATCCACGAAACGCGTCGAGCTTACCCTATAGATGATATGTCACTCCAATCATGGATACCACCATGGGCATTTGAACGTTCGAATCATGTACCCTATATTATATAATTTTTATGAATCTACATCAATTTGGATACACTGCTGATCACAGTACTTACCATGTGTTACATTGTTTACCATGTCATCTTTGCAACTTTCCATGATCGCCTAGTCATGCTACTATTATATACTCTATATGTAAATATTGAATTACCATGCATACCCACCATGCAACATTGCTGGCTATATTGGTTATCATTTGCTACATTGTTACAAATATTACCTGTCATGATTGAGAGATCATGCTTTTATTTATTTTATTTTTTCAATTTTACTGTTAACAACTACCACTGATTGCTGTTGATCACAGTCTATACCATGTGTTACATTGTTTACTATGTCTATATTGGAACTCACCGTGGTCAATCAGTCATTTCTCCATCATGCATTTTAACATACTTATTGATCTACCATGTATAATTACCATGCATACATGCTGGTTACATCGTTTATCACGTGTTACTTTGGCTATCATGATATTATTGGAATGTTTATGACTGATCGATCATGTTCCTACTATGAATTTTAACATATTATTTATTACTATGTATCTACAATGCAACGTATCCAAATGTGCTACTAATAAACAGCCTATTTTATTTACCCACTGATTCGTTCTGCCCTTAATGTTTTGTTTCATATAAAGTCCCAATTTTCCCTAGTCCCCATTAGTCCCTCTTTGTTCATATTACCAGGGATGGAGATTTGTGTGCCGCAGGGCCACATTCTCATATAAAGTCCCACACTTTGATTTCTGGATTTAGTTATCCAAAATCTTTCAGTTCCAACTATCTCTTACGTAAATGGCGTAAATGGACTGCGGCGGCCGGGCGTACGTTCGTGAATAGGCGTATCTACTGATTTACATATTCTACGCCAACCGCAATGGAAGTGCCACCTAGCGGCCAGCCGAAATATTGCAACCTAAGATAGGACGGCGCAAGCCGTCGTATCTTAGATATGTTTAAGCGTATCTCTGTTTGAGAATACACTTAAACATAGGTCGGCGCAGATTCTGAGTTAGGTTGGCGTATCTACTGATACGCCGGCCTAACTCTACCTGAATGTGCTTACCAGAACTGGTTGACCTCTTTAATTAAAAAGACGGTCAGATGCACTTGAGCAGGATAATGCCTGCATACATATAAATGCCTGCATACATATAAATGGACAGGAGCATGTACGATACCTCACCCTTGGAATGTTGAGATTAGGACATGGAATACAAATAGAGAGCTTCCATAGTGCAACGCTATTTTATTAAAATATTAAAAAACATCAGCCGAATGGCTACTCACACATAAAAAGTGCCCTTATCCCGGCACTGGGGCTGCAGGCTTAGATAGAAATCACTGGGCCAGATTCACAAAGAGATACGACGGCGGATCTCCTGATCCGCCGTCATATCTCTGAGATCTGACGGTCAGATCTATGTGACTGATTCATAAGAATCAGTTCCGCATAGATGAGAAGAGCTCAGCCTTGTGTCCAGCACCATTTTGATTGGTAAGAGCCATAAGAGCAATGACGAAACGCATCAGTAGTGACTTACGCCGTTGGCTTTCCTGCTTACCTTACCCGGGAACACCGCTAGAGCGGTGAGAGGTAGACAGAAGTAAGCAACTTATGATACATTGTTGTTGCATGCCTTTTTATTTTGAATTATATTGTAAGTGTGCAATCTTGAGGAATTATTCAATAAATACCTTTTTAGTACTGGATTACACTATGTGCATCTTTTACCTTGCTTTACTGATGAAAGTTTCTCAAAGAGTGACAAACTCAGGTGAAAGTATCTCTCCATAAGATTATATGTGCATTTAACAAATTGTAATGGGCACAGTGAGGTGAGATTGCAATGGGCACAGTGAGGCTTGCAATTGGCACAGTGAGGCGTGCAAATGGGCATTGTTGACCCTCTTTTGCACTTACAGTAGCTGCTGCATTTCTCACCCTACACTTATACTCAAGTCAATAGATTTTCCCAGTTTTTTGTGGTAAAATTAAGTGCCTCGGCTTATACTCGAGTATATACGGTAACCTTTTCTCAGAATGATTTATTACAAGAAACACTATAAAACCAATTGCACAGATGAGACTTTATTAAGCAAACAGCATAATTGCATTAGGTAAAATTTTAGAAAGCACATTCTTTATTGAATTTAAGAGTTTCACATAGAAAAAAGTCTACCGAAGGACAACATATATTCTGTTCATTTAGTAGATCTCTATGTAGTACATGGGTGCTCAACCTGTGGCCCTCCAGCTGATGCGGAACTACAAGTTCCATGAGGCATTGCAAGCCGCTGACAGTTACAAGCTTAATGCCGCGTACACACCATCACTTTGTGTGATGGAAAAAACGACATTTTCTGTGAAGTAAAAAACTACGTTTTTGAAACTTCAATTTTCAAAAACGACGTTGCCTACACACCATCATTTTTTCACAATGCTCTAGCAAAGCGAGGTTACGTTCACCACTTTTTTCCATTGAAGCTCGCTTCATAACTAGCTTCTGGGCATTCGCGGGTTTAAAAACGTTGTTTTAAATGTCGTTTTTTGCTACACAAGGTAAATTTTTGTGAAACAAAAACGACGTTTTAAAAAACGACACATAAAATGAAAGCATGCTTCAATTTTTTTTGTCGTTTTTCACAAGACATAAAACTACGTTTTCCCCCACACACGGTCATTTAAATTGACGTTTTTAAAAATGTCGTTTTTTTTCATCCCATAAAGTGATGGTGTGTACGCGGCATGACTCCCAAAGGCAGAGGCATGATGGGAATTGTAGTTTCGCAACAGCTGGAGGGCCACAGGTTGAGCACCCATGATGTAGTATAACTATATATTATATAACTTAATTATAATGTTATTTTTATGCATTAGCAGAGAAGAAATTGCAAATGAAATTTGAGTTGAGAAAGCCAAACAGTTTAAGAACATGAGGTTTTTGCCCCATAGCTCATGGACATATCCTTGTGTGTTCTGCAAGAGAAAATAGGACAATGAACAGAACTTTTTCCAGCAATAATAACCATGTATTACAAAACAATATATTTATATCTAACAATTACAGTTTTCTTTGTGGTGATATACAAACGATGCAACTAAAGTGGTTCTAAAGGCTCATGGTTTTTTCCTTCATGCATTATATCACGGCCCTCCAGGCCATTTCATGTGGCCCTCGCACCTCTCCCGCAGCTGCAGGAGAGCTCCAGCCCTCCTCTGGTCCTACTCCAGACCCTTACTTCCTGCTTTCAAGCATCTAATGTAAAGGGGAGGTGATGCGTTGGACATCTAATTTTACAGATACAATCGGCCCTTTTAAGGGCAATCATAATGCTGATGTGGCCCGCGATAAAAATTGAGTTTGACACCTCTGCATTATATGCATGAAGGTAAAAAACTCTGCAACAGCACCCCCTAATATTTAATTGAGCCCAATCTTTCTCCAGTGTTGTGCAAGAGAGCCTCGGCTCTCAAGGGACTCTCCCTCCTCATTGGCTGAGACATCAGCTGGAGCCATTGACTTCCACTGCTTTTATTAACAGCCAGTGAGCAAATGATAAGAGAGAGAGGTGGGGCAGAGCTGCGGCTCTGTGTGTGTATGTGTCATATGCCTGGTGAAGGGGTCCTGCGTGACTCTGAAACATTGCACTCTTATGTTGTGATCATGCAATAAATATTTTTTTGGATGCTACTTTGTGTCAATTCATGGTGTGCTGGCAAATATCTACTCTGTGTCTGTATGGACACGTAGAACAGTGACTCCGGACCCAAGGAGAGAAGGATCGGGGCTGCAAAACCACTGCACAGAGAAGGTAAGTATGACATGTTTATTATTTGAATGTAAAAAAAAACAAAGCTTTAATATAATTAAGTAAATATTATATTTTACGCTACAATGTCTGCTGCCCACCCCAACCAAATCTCACCAATGTGGTATGTTGTAAATATGTTGTGAGAAAACAAGAGGGTTAAATTGGTCCTGCCTAATCTTAGTGTGTGATGTGCAAAACAAAATAAATTGAATAAAGTGAAAAATAAAGAGTAAATTGTGTACGGTCTTTAAATTGCGAATTCACAACTGTAAATTAATATAAAGTGCACAATCTCAATCATGCTAACTGCATCAATAACTGGTAAATGTTACATCCATAAATAATAATGTGATCAGCGTGCTTCTTGTGCAACAAAATAAAAAATCGGACCGTATTCAAAAAAATGTTTAATATTGGAAGCAACAAAATTCACAATTTATAAAAAGCACTCTCAGTAGGGCTTCGGGATCAATTACAACTGTACAGCAATGTATCTGGGATGCCTTGCTGTCAGGAAAAGCATAGCCATCCAGCAGGAATTGCATGACAGTCACGTGCATATACGGCGCGTCTGCGTGCACACGTGCGCCTGTCACCAACATTGGCGCCAAAGGGGCTATTTAAAGTGAGTGCACCAAAAGGCTGTGTGTCTGAACCCTGTTACCTGTGCTGACTTCTGATCTTGAACCCGGCTTGCTCTCACTAACTTGTCTGCTTGATACCCTGACTTTGGCTTGTTTTGGACTGCTCTTCTGACTACTGCTCTGCCTGATCCACCTGAATGCTACCGACCCAGCCTGCCTGACTCTGCATCTGCTTCTCTGCCTGCTGCAGTTCTGCTCTGCAAATCACTCCAGTTCATGTCTCTTCTGCGATCTAGCCTGCCACAGCTCTGGTCTTCCCAGCCCTGCCGGTCTGCCTGTTGCATGACCAGCCACAATCATCCAGCCATACCAAATACTGGACTGATCCTAGGCACTCCTGCGTCACCATGCTTCTGTGGCTACTGTCTCAACCTCAAGGTCCCACAAGTCGGTGCGGCAAGAGAGGCTCTCTTCTATACTTCAGGCTCATGATCCAGGTACGTGACACTTGCATTCCATGGACTGGTATCTCCATAACCGGAAGTAACGTAGTGATGCTGTAAGCTCTGACCTACGTGTTTTATCGTGCCGATGTCATCAGCAGTGGCCAACAATTACCAGTGATATGGTTTACTCAAGCACAAAAGTGAATTGTGCTTGAGTAAACCATATCACTGGTAAGGGTTGACCGCTCCTGTTTAAATCTGAATACAATTTTTTTGGGGAAAGGTGAACTAACCCTAAATAGATTTGCCTACCACTAGTTACGAGCATAAATCTGCTTATATATCTCTATCTTAGGCTTTAATTCCTTATCCACAACACTAAATGTGCTCATACACCGAGCACATTTTAGATGGTTTCTAATTAATCAAACAAAATTTAATCTGTGGGTGGCCCTGTTGGCATCACTCTACCTGATATAATTCAGTTGAAAAAAGGGAACTGGTGGAAAAATTGTTAGCTAAACATCACCTACATCCAATCAGATGGCTTTCAAAATACAACAACCAAAGCGGGAGAATGGTCTATACACACTGTTTAGCTTGGATGGGGGAAGCTGTTAAATGTATTTCTTGGGTGTATATAGTGGAAAGAACTTTAGTACCCTTTCATTTGGCTCTACCCCTTCCCACCTTTTTGTTATTATGGTGCATGTACAGATGGGCCAAAGTACTCTGCCCAGCCTTTGGGCCCTGCCACAGCCCTTAAACATAACTGTGCCTGTGCAGGAGATGTCTCACTCATGTGCAAACACAGCAACATTTTGGAACTTTCAGAACAGCAGTTGTCCCTTGCATGCAAGGGACATGAGAGATGTGTCAAAAGACTGAGTTAAGAATCTCTGAAGAGATTATACTTCAAATCTATAAAATAAAAGTAAATGAGTATTAAAATGTGACAGAGGAAAGGGGAGGGCAGTTTAGGGTAAAGGTCCCCTTTAAGTTACAATGTGAAAGCAAAAAATGCCAAGGTCAAGCAGAAAATATATTACAACTTAAATAGTCCCTTTTATTCATGAATAACTGCCAATCCATATGTCAAATCTATCTGACCCGAACGTTGGGGAGAAAGAATTATTCCAATACTTACATTTAAGGCTTCTGAACTGTATTCGTTTTACACGGTGTAACTAGTTTGACCAGCCATTTAATCTGCAAAATAGCAAAAAAAAAATTGGTACCACTATACTGGTAGAAAAACTGTTGGTCATTTTATAAAACAAATAATTTCTTAAGAATTATATCTTTTGCCACTTTTTATGAAGAGTGCAAAATAAACCAGGTATAAATCAGCAATTAGCTGTTTAGAACATTGTACTGCATATGACCAATGCTGTATCTTGTCCTAGGTCAACAAGACCCAGACCTAGGGCGGCACTTTGCAAGGGGCCGGCACAAAAAGAGTCCCCGCCAGTTTGCACTACACTTTTAGTGTAGTGCCAGTATTATAAGGCAAACTGGGCTGGGAAGCAAAATGTTCTGGCTCCCCCATAAAGTGGCTGCACTGCTGCCGGTATGATAATACCAGCAGGGCCGCCATCAGGGATGGACAACCCATACATATGTAGGGGGCCTTGATGGCGTACCCTAACCAATGAGTTGTTGTGCAGGTGGTCTTTGGGGGGACCCAATTTCTAGTTTTGACTGTCCTATCATCACAGTGGACCTCTGAGACAGATGCCATGTCAGGAGGCTGAAACTGTCTGGAGGATAAAGTCAGCTGATGGGCGTAGGCCAGTTGAGTGAAGGGGAAGGAGCTCTCCACTGTGTAAGGAAACCCCATGCTGGGAGATCCAAACAGGAAGAGAGAGGGAATCTCTGCAAATTAAGGGAATCCCTTGCCCCCCATTGGAACTAGTGTCCCCACTGGAAAAGGTTGGGGTGGGTCTTAAACAGGAATGGGTGTGGCCTTGACAGAATGGGGCGGGTCATATTTTAATTAGAGGGTGCACGAGTTTAGTCAGGCCTAGGGCAGCACAAAACCTAAATACACCACTGCATATGGCCTTAGTAATATGTTTTAGATTCCACTTCCCATATACTGTATCCAGTTGTCTAGACTTGACATTGAAAGATGAAAATAATGCAAATAGCTCATAGTGTGTTACACGTTGATTTGATGGTCTACCATAGTTTTTAGACAGGGATTTTGTGTCTTAAGGGTGCATAACACTATTATATCCAAAAGATATAAGAAAAATTTCCTTTTGTGCCACTAAATTTTCTATAGCATTTTAGTAGTCGTTAACACTCTGTGTGCAGGATCACAGAGTTTCACATTAAATACTGCACAGCATTGTCTCCCAGTAACACACAAATAATAAAGTTTTAAACTTTGATGAGTGCCTTTGTACTAGTATAGGATCCCATGTAACTGTATATGTATATATAACAGACAATATTGTTTAAAAAAATAATAATAATAAAAATGCAAAAGCACAAACAAGCAAATGCTGTATATGATCTATGTTTAAACAAGATGACAGTTTTCAAATTCAGTTGACTATCACTATTTTCCACTGCTTGCTAGAAAGTCTATTGCCGCGTACACACGATCGTTTTTCGGCATGAAAAAAAACGTAGCTTTTCAGCATGTCCAAAAAACAACGTTTTTCCAACTTTGACATTAAAAACAACGTTGCCCACACACCATCGTTTTCGAAAAATGATGAACAAAGCGCGGTGACGTACACCACGTACGATGGCACTCTAAAGGGGAAGTTCTATTCGCCTTTGGACTGCTTTTAGCTGATTCTGTGTTAGTAAAAGACGATTCATGCTTTTTTGTCTGTTACAGCGTGATGAATGTGCTTACTCCATTATGAATGGTAGTTTCACCTGAACGAGCGCTCCCATCTCATAACTTGCTTCTGGGCATGCGCGGGTTTAAAATGTTGTTTTTGTCCACACACGATCATTTTTAACAACAAGAAAAACAACATTTTAAAAAACAACGTGAAAAAATGCAGCATGTTCGAAAACTACTGGATTACACTAAAACCAAAAGTTACATTTTAATTTGTTGCCTTTTGCTAATAGGAGAAATAAAAATGCATGAAGTTTTCCTTTCTAATTCGATCAGTCTGGAACACCATGTATACAGGCTAATTTTTCCAACCATTCAATGAAATGTTCAGGTTTTGATTGGCTTACTTGGGTCATTCAATGGCTAAAACAATTTTTTACAAAATGTATTATTTGACAAATTCAGTTGCATGAGGACTGCTGAAAAATTGCTGGCTAGTAGATGGAATGAAAAATTTATTTTTATACCTAAATTGGTATTGAAATTGCAAAACAAGTTGGCACCTTCTGAAACACTTCCCTTGTATGAATTTTTAATAGGCTACCAAATGTTTGTTTATCCTAAAGGATAAAGGAAGGCTAACAGACACTTATGTATTACTTTTGCCTTAAAGGGGTTGAAAAGTTAAACATTTTTTTTTTTTAAATAGCTTCCTTTACCTTATTGCAGTCCTCCTTCACTTACCTCATCCTTCGATTTTGCTTTTAACTACTTCCCTACCTGCCACCGCAGTTCTATGGCGGCAGGTCGGCTCCCCTGCGCGAGAGCCCGTACAAAAACGTTGGCTCTCTTAGCGGCCACTAGGCGTGCGCGCGCCCCCTGCTCGTCCCTGACTCCCGTGCGGGTGCCCGGCGGGTGCGATCACCGCCGGGCACCCGCAATTGCTCGTTACAAAGCGGGGACCGTCAGGGGGAGAAATGCCTGACTGTCTGTTCATACAATGTATGAACAGCGATCAGTCATTTCCCCTAGTGAGGCCACCCCCCTACAGTTAGAACACACCAAGGGAACATACTTAACCCATTCCCCGACCCCTAGTGTTAACCCCTTTCCTGCCAGTGGCATTTTTATAGTAATCCAATGCATTTTTATAGCACTGATCGCTATAAAAATGCCAATGGTCCCAAAAATGTGACAAAAGTGTCCGAATTGTCCGCCATAATGTCGCACTCCAGAAAAAAAAAATCGCTGATCGCCGCCATTACTAGTAAAAAAAAAATATTAATAAAAATGCCATAAAACTACCCCCTACTTTGTAAACACTATAACTTTTGCGCAAACCAATCAATATACGTTTATTGCGTTTTTTTTTTACGAAAAATATGTAGAAGTGTTCGCCTCTCTGATGTCTGGGACCATCCCCCACTCCCAATTTTTACACGCCTTTATAACGGTCATCCCAAAACCGGACAAAGATCCATCACTACCAGATAACTATTGCCCCATTGCTCTCCTAAACTCTGACTATAAAATATTTACAAACATTTTGGCTAATAGGTTGTCCCTACTCCTTCCCTCACTCATTTATAAGGACCAAGTTGGGTTTGTTCCCACCAGACATGCAGGAGATAATACTAGGCGTACTATTGATCTTATTGATTTGCTAACCAAGACAAAGAAGCCTGCTGTGATACTTAGTTTAGATGCTCAAAAAGCCTTTGACCGCCTGAATTGGTCATTCATGTTCGCTATCCTATCCATATATGGCTTCACTGGTCCCTTTATGCAGGCCCTGAAAGCGCTATACTCCACACCCATCTCTCAGGTCCAGTTGGCTTCTTATGTCTCTTCGCCATTTTCCCTGAGCAACAGAACTCGACAGGGATGCCCCTTATCTCCCCTACTCTTTGTCCTCGGTCTAGAGCCCTTGGCCGAAGCCATTTGCTCTCATTCAGACATAAAGGGGGTGACGTTGAGACATCGGGAATACAAGCTGTCCCTGTTTGCCGATGATATTTTATTAACACTGACCCATCCCCATATATCACTCCCCTTGCTCCACGCCACTTTAAATCAGTTTGGCAGTATTTCAGGTTTCAAAATTAACTCGACCAAGACTGAAGCCCTCCCTATAAATATTCCGACAGAAACACTCTTGACCCTAAAATGAAACTTTAAATACCGATGGTGCCCTCAATCGCTCAAATACCTCGGAGTTCATCTAACACCCTCTTATTCTACACTTTTTCAGGCTAACTTCCCTCCTCTGCTCACAGAAATTAATAGACTACTTAAGATGTGGACGAAGCTCCCCTTGTCCCTCCTTGGGAGGATAAATGTCCTCAAGATGTCAGTGATCCCTAAGCTCCTCTACCTCTTTGAAACCCTACCAGTAATGATCCCAATGTCCCAACTGAAATTACTCCAGCGAAATTTCCTGAACTTCATATGGAATAGCACGTCCCATAGGATAGCTAGCACAGTTCTTCTTACAACTCGCGCTAGAGGGGGTTTGGGAGCACCCGATATAATCAAATATTATTTTGCCACTCATCTGAGAGCTATAGCCTCTTGGACGTCCAGATACGCACCTAATAGGTGGTCAGAGATAGAGATGAGCATTACAGTCCCTGCCCACCCCTGCTGAATGTTGTGGCCTTCCTCTGACAAGTATATCCCTCAGTTGCGTAAGGTGTGTTTAAACCCAATGCTGTTTACACTTTCAATTTGGAAAAGCTGCTCTGGGAAATACTCCCTCTCATCCCCATGCTCTCCTTTAGTGAATATTATCTTCAACCCAGAAATCCCTGACAGCTTGTCATACGACGCCATGCTACCCTGGACAAAAGTTGGTGTATTTCAGCTATGCCATCTAATACACCCAGTGACACGTAAATTTCTTACTTTTTCTGAACTGCAATCAAAATACAAAATCCCGAAAAACCTCTTCTACTCATTTTTACAAATCAGACATTTCATTTCCACTAGAATCCCACAATTGACTTTAATTATGCCCATGGAATTTGAACTGTTATGTTCCAGAGGCCCTTACGAACCTCGCCTAATATCCACCATTTATACGATTTTACACGATACCCCTCATATCACGGAGCAAACTCATTCTTACAAGCGAAAATGGTCTCATGTTTTGAACAGACCCATTTCTTTACTCGAATGGCGGAATATTTGGGAGGCTACTTCCAGGGTATCTAGATGTGTAGCCCAGAAGGAAACTGCCTATAAAATACTAATGTTTTGGTATAGGACCCCGGAATTTGTATTGGCAAGGAAGCTAACACCTTCTGGTCTATGTTGGAAATGTGGTCTTTCCTTAGGCACCCACTATCACATATTTTGGGAGTGCCCTATGATTACACCCTACTGGTCTAAAATACATGCCCTCTTGGGAAAAGTTCTAGGTATTTCTATCCCTCTACATCCTTTATACCTCCTCCTGGGATTACCCCTTCCAAAAACACCTAAACCCCTTAGGAAATTGATGGCCTTCATTCTACTAGCAGCCAAACGGGCTATTCCCCAATGCTGGCTTACCAATGTTCCCCCCTCTTTTACACAATTTCTGGCAGATATTACAGACATACGTAGAATGGAATGTCTTACAGCTGTGATTGAAGACTCCTTAAGTAGCTTGGACGCCATATGGGGGAAATGGGATTCTTCTGAATATAACTCTGAGATTGCACAGGTAACTTTGAACTCTTGAGATTGGGAAGCGATTGTCTCGATAAAACATGTGAAAATATGACACCTGGCCTATTGTTGATCTTGTCTTAATGATTACTTGTCTTTTTCTTTCCTACACCATGATGCATTTCAATTGCTTGAAAATCATTTGACTTTTTTTTCTATTATCCCTGTTTACACATGACATGTTGTGATTATTTCTTTCTCATTGGGATTGTATCCCTTATGTTGACAGTTCTATATGAATCTGTATAGTGTTTCTTCTTTTTGAAATATTTCATAAATAAACAATAAAAAAAAAAAAAAAGAAAATATGTAGAAGAATAAGTATCGGCCTAAACTGAGGAAAAAAATTGTTTTTTTTATATATTTTTCGGGGGATATTTATTATGGTAAAAAGTAAAAAATATTCAATTTTTTCAAAATTGTCGCTCTATTTTTGTTTATAGCGCAAAAACCAAAAACCGCAGAGGTGATCAAATACCACCAAAAGAAAGCTCTATTTGTGGGAAAAAAAGGACGCCAATTTTGTTTGGGAGCCACGTCGCACGTCTGCGCAATTGTTAGTTAAAGCGATGCAGTGCTGAATCGCAAAAAGTGCTCTGTTCTTTGACCAGCAATATGGTCCGGGGGTTAAGTGGTTAAATGTCCTTATTTCTTCTGAGAAATCCTCACTTCCTGTTCTTCTGTCTGTAACTCCACACAGTAATACAAGGCTTTCTCCCTGGTGTGGAGTGTCCTGCTCGCCCCCTCCCTTGGACTACAGGAGAGTCAGGACGCTCTCTACGTTGCAAATAGAGAAAGGAGCTGTGTGTTAGTGGGCATCCTGACTTTCCTGTAGTCCAATGGAGGGGGCGAGCACGACACTCCACACCAAGGAGAAAGCTTTGCATTACTGTGTGGAGTTACAGACAGAACAGGAAGTGAGGATTTCAGGAATTCTACCTTTACAACCCCTTTAACTATTTTACTAAAATAAATACTGTGGGTACCACTATGCCAATATATTCATAAGTGATAAATAAAAGTGACATAGTGCAAACTAAAGTTTTTTTAGGCAATCCTGGGTGCTTCATGCCTTATTCCCAGTGTTTCCCCTGTGTATCCACCATGTGTAATGATGTATTCACCCGCCACTCACCAGATGTTGATGACTCCCTTGCTGTATAGCAGGAAAAGTCAACCGAGCTTGTAGGTTTTTTTGGGGGGACCTATCCCACCTTCCCTGATGTCCTCTGGAGACTCCCACAGGTCCTGGCTCCTTCCTATTGCGATCCCAAAATTTCTTCCAAAACGTTATTATGCAGGTTAAAAATTAAACCCTGGGAATAAGGCACGAATCACCCAAGACTGCACAAAAAGACTTTTGTTTGCACTATGTCACTTTTATTTGTCACTTGTGAATATTATAGTGGTACTCACAGTATTTATTATAGTGGTATTCACAGTAATTTTTGTATAATTAACAGTTTATGGTTAAAGAAGTGCTGCCTGAACTTTATCTATATCTGTCAATCCTTTTGGGTAGTATAAACAGCAGCTGCTTACATCACATCCTGGGGTGTGCATTATAATCTGTATGAACAATGTAGGAACATTGCAATGTACTGTTACAACACATCGCAGTGTTTACTATTTTTTAATTACCGTATTTATCGGGGCATTGCGCGCTCCGGCGTATAGCGCACACCCCTAAAGTGGACCCGCATTCCTGTAAAAAAAAACATTTTAGTACTTACAGTTTTGGTGTCTTGCGCGGCGTCCATCGGCAGCCTCGTCAGGTCCGGCGTCTGTCTGCGGCTTCGGTGGTGTCCTCCTTGTCGGGTCCGGCGTCCTTCTGCGGTGTCCTCCCGGCTCGATCCCCGCTTCCCGCGCTGAGTTTGAACCACTGCACCAGCATATACCGAGCGCAGTACACTCGGGTATAGTCGGGCAGGCTAGGCTCCTCTCGCGGTCACATCCTGTGCGTCCTGTACGTCCAGGACGTGACCACGAGAAGAGCCGAGCCTGCCCGACTATACCCGAGTGTACTGCGCTCGGTATATGCCGGCGCAGTGGTTCAAACTCGGCGTGGGAAGCGGGTATCGGCGTATATCGCGCACGCACGATTTTGCCCTGATTTTCAGGGCAAAAAAGTATGCGGTATACGCCGATAAATACGGTAATTGAAAAGTCACAATGTCACACTCTATACAGAACAGTGCATTGCGATGTGCTGTGGCACTTTGGCACACATTTTTTGTATGCTTTAAAAAAAAGATCCAGGCATACTGCATTTTTAGGCAACACACAGCAGCACCCATGCAGGGTGTGACATGGGCATATAGAATAATTGCTTTCTATGTGTCCTTGCGTTAAACTTACTTTGATTAATGCAACTCAAAGTACCATATATTCTCGAGTATAAGCCGAGTTTTTCAGCAAATTTTTTTGTGCTGAAAATGCCCCTCTCGGCTTATACTCGAGTCACCTTTTTACGCCTGATCTCAAGGACTTTGGGGACCCGGTACTTGGCACACATATAGCCCCACTCTTCCTCTACAAGTGTGCAAAGTTCTTTGCATTGGGGCCTACGGCCGGGGAGCATAGACTCCATAGACTCCCATGTTAAATGGTAATTTCTCTGGTAACTTTGGGGACCCGGTACTTGGCACACATATAGCCCCAGTTCTAATCTACAAGTGTGTAAAGTTTGCTGTCTGGGGGACCTACGGCCGGGTAGCACTGATTTTTCAAATCTGCACCCCTTCTATATACTCCCATGTTAAACGTAACTCTAGTCATGGACACAGTGAGGCATAGACAAAGTGAGGCATGGACACAGTGAAGCATGGACACAGTGAGGCATGGGCACAGTGAGGCATGCACATGGACAGAGTGAGGCAAAGTGAGGCACAGTGAGGCAGTTGGAGCACCCTAGGCTTATACTTGAGTCAATACATTTTCCCAGTTTTTTTTGTGGTAAAATTAGGTGCCTCAGCTTATATTCGGGTTGGCTTATACTCGAGTATATACGGTACTTGAGTATGAACATGCCTTTAGTCTGTAGCAAACATACATTGCTTGGGATCTCTGGAGGTAACCAAAAAGTAACCAGAAAATGTTTTAAATGTTTTTTTTTTTCCTTTCTATTTTCTCTATTTTACCTGCCAAGGAATTAGCATTTTTGTCTATCCAGTCCTGATATCTGCACAGCTCTGCCAAACAGCAAAATCAAATCTAACAGGGCATATGACTTGGTTTTTCTCTGCTGCAGTTTGCCCACCTCAATACCAAACACTTTCATCCCGTTCCTGCCCAGACCAATTTTCTACGTTGCTGTTATAAAATTTTGCAAAGAAATTATGTTTCTTTATAAATTTAGGCCAAAATGTATTCTTCTACATTACTTTGGTGAAAATAACCCAAATCAGTGTATATTATTTAGTCTGTAGGAAAGTCTACAGTCCACAAACTGTTATTTATATATTTGGAAATCAATAAGTACTAATGTACTGAGGGCCTATCTCATTTCACGAGACCCTAAAATGCCAGGACAGTACAAAAAACTCCCAAATTACCCCTTTTTAGAAAGTAGACAGTCCAAGATATTTAAGAGGCATGGTGAGCTTTTTCAAGTTGTCATTTTTTGTCACAATGTTTTGGAAAATTAAGAAATTAAATAATATTTGGGTTTTCTCTCATTTTTTTTTTACATACTGTTACTGAAGCAGTGTCACAATATGCCTGGTGTGTCGGGTATCAGGGACACTGATTGGTGACAGTATGATTTTTAAGATTTTTAACATACTGTGACCAGAGCAATACACTGTACTACTCTAGTGAAGTATTTTTTTTTTTTTTTTACACACTATGATTGCTTAGAACAGTGATATCACTGTTTTTTTTAAGATCGTTGGCAAACTTAGATGTATTATTTATACAATTTTAGCTCAGATTTGCCTTTTGTGAAGGATTAAGTCTGTCTCAGTGTGCAAAGTTAAGTTTAGTTTAAAAGAATATGCATTAAGCTATTCATATGATCTCTTATGTATTAGTAGTATACAGGGATGGACTCGGAACTAAATGTGGCCTTGGACTTCATCCAGACCGCCCCACTTTAATTTTGCAAACACGCACAAAACAGTATATAAACTATATGTAATTGTGCAACAAAAGGGGTAGGGTAGTATACAGACAGCCTATGGCAGTATAGAGACAAGCTAGGGCAGTAAACAGACAGGCTAGGGTAGTTAATGGAAAGGCTGGTGTAAAAGGGAAACTCTGATTTAAGGTGGTGTCTGATCACCAGAGCCCCCTTACATCAGAGTCCGCAGCATCAGAGTTCACAGTGTAAGGACAGGGCATGGAGGAGTTCTGCAGACTCTAATTTAAAGGGGAACTCTGTGGACTGTGGTGTACAGGGAAACTCTGATGTGGCTAGGGGAGTCTCTGGTCACCAGAGCTGGCCTCCTTACATCAGAATACACTATGGTAAGGGGGGGCACTGATGTAAGAGGGGAGTGAGGACAATGATATAAAAGTTCCCCACTTATATCAGTGTTCCCTTTATCTTAGGGTCCTTACACGCCTCTTATATCAGTGTCCCCTGCAGATTCTTTTCAGCAGATGGCAGTGGCAGGGCAGTCTGTCTGTGGAATAGAACTGTCTTGCGATGTACTGACCCAAAGTTTCTGGTGAAGTCCAGGGCACTAAATATAGGAATGGATCCTCTTCTCCCCCACTCCCCCTCCTTGTAGATTGTTTTACATTTTTGGAAAAGGTGCCTTTACATGCACTGGGTCAGCGGACTGCCACGCCCTCTGAGCCGAGCCCTTTGGTGGACCGCCCCATCTCCCATGCCAAGCTGAGCAGAGCCCTTCAGTGGACCACCCCCCGAGCCAAGCTGAGCCGAGCCCTTCAGTGGATTGCCCCCCGTGCCAAGCTGAGCTGTGCGCTTCAGTGGACTGCCCCGCCCCCTTTGAAAATTACGGACCGGATGGGGACATGGGCAAAGCTCCCTGGGCCAAGACACAGCACTGGACAGACTGTCACTGAAACTGGCCCACTGAGTCATCAGCCCACTGGGAAACTCCCGGTAGTCCTGATGGCCAGTACATGCCTGGTATTATATAATTATAGTTTGAAAGTTACAAGCAATACTTACTGCGGTGCCGGAAACAATTACTACAGGATCTTTAGGTCCCCCTTTTTTATTCTGTAGAAATAAAACAGATAAAGCTCTAACGTTAAATAATACTCAGGGATCAGTTCAGATTTTGAATGATACAAATGGAAATTGTATTTCACCACACATGACATACCAAGGGGCACAGAAAAATTGTTAACATATAAACGCATATATGGCACTCTGCGTTAAAGCCAGCCACCGTAAGGACTCATACATGTCAGCATAAACTGATTCAGTGGCTGGCTAAAAATAAGCAAAATGTATTAAAAGTTATTAGGGCCTGTTCATATCTGTATCTGTGTTAAAATGCAGCCGCTGGTATGTGGTAGCATGAAGCAGCGCCAATTCGCAAGTGGTGGTGCATCGCTCCATTTCCTTTTTTGAATTAACTTTTTTGACATTTCAATATTTTTTTTTGGCTTCAGCGCAGTCTGAGGCGGTGGGTGGCTTCCACTAGTCCCAAATCCCTAACCCTAATCCCACTTCCACTAGTCCTAAATCCCTAACCCTAATACTGCTTCCACTAGTTCCAAATCCCTAACCCTAATACCACTCCCAATAGTCCCAAATCCCTAACCCTAAACCTTAAACTATTTGGAGCAGGATTACAGTTAGGGATTTGGGACTAATGGAAGTGGGATTAGGGTTAGGGATTTGGGACGAGTAGAAGTGGGATTAGGGTTAGGGATTGGGGACTAATGGAAGCGGCATTAGGGTTAGGGATTTGGGACTAGTGGAAGATGGATTAGGGTTAGGGATTTGGGACTAGTGGAAGTGGGATTAGGGTTAGGGATTTGGGACAAGTGGAAGAGGGATTTGGGTTAGGGATTTGGGACTAGTGGAAGTGGCATTAGGGTTAGGGTTAGGGATTTGGGACTAGTGGAAGCAGGATTAGGGTAAGGGATTTGGGACTAAGGAAAGTGGGATTAGGGTTAGGGATTTGGGACTAGTGAAAGCCGGATTAGGGTTAGGGATTTGGGACTATTGGGAGTGGGATTAGGGTTTTGGGACTAGTGGAAGCGGGGTTAGGGTTAGAGATTTGGGACTAGTGGAAGCAGGATTAGGGTTAGGGTTGGGGATTTGGGACTATTGGAAGTGGGGTTAGGGATTTGGGACTAGTGTAAGTGGGATTAGGGTTAGGGATTTGGGACTAGTGAAAGTGGGATTAGGGTTAGGGACTAATGGGAGCAGGATTAGGGTTAGGGATTTGGGACTAGTGGAAGTGGGATTAGGGTTAGGGATTTGAGACTAGTGGAAGCAGGATTAGGGTTAGAGATTTGGGACCATTGTGAGTGGGATTAACGTTAGGGATTTGGGACAAGTGGGAGTGGGATTAGGGTTAGGGTTAGATATTTGGCACTAATGGAAGTGGGATAAGGGTTAGGGATTTGGGACTATTGGGAGCGGGTTAGGGATTTGGGACTAGTGGAAGTGGGATTAGGGTTAGGGATTTGGGACTAGTGGAAGTGGGATTGGGGTTAGGGATTTGGGACTAGTGGAAGATGGATTAGGGTTAGGGATTTGGGACTACTGGAAGCGGTATTAGGGATTTGGGACTAGTGAAAGTTTAATTAGGGTTAGGGATTTGGGACTAGTGGAAGTGGGATTAGGGTTAGGGATTTGGGACTAGTGAAAGTTTAATTAGGGTTAGGGATTTGGGACTAGTGGAAGTGGGATTAGGGTTAGGGATTTGGGACTAGTGGAAGTGGGATTAGGGTTAGAGATTTGGGACTAGTGGAAGCTGGATTAGGGTTAGGGATTTGGGACTATTGGGAGTGGGATTAGGGTTAGGGATTTGGGACTAGTGGAAGCGGGATTAGGGATTTGGGACTAGTGGAAGATGGATTAGGGTTAGGGATTTGGGACTAGTGGTAGATGGATTAGGGTTAGGGATTTGGGACTAGTGGAAGTGGAATTAGGGTTAGGGATTTGGGACTAGTGGAAGTGGAATTAGGGTTAGGGATTTGGGACTAGTGGAAGCAGGATTAGGGTTAGGGATTTGGGAATAGTGGAAGATGGATTAGGGTTAGGGATTTGGGACTAGTGGAAGTGGGATTAGGGTTAGGGATTTGGGACTAGTGGAAGATGGATTAGGATTAGGGTTAGGGATTTGGGACTATTGGGAGTCGGATTCGGGTTAGGGATTTTGGACTAGTGGAAGTGGTATTAGGGTTAGGATTAGAGATTTGGGACTAGTGGAAGCGGTATTAGGGTTAGGGTTAGTGATTTGGGACTAGTGGAAGATGAATTAGGGTTAGGGATTTGGGACTAGTGGAAGTGGGGTTAGGGTTAGGGATTTGGGACTAGTGGAAGTGGGATTAGAGTTAGGGATTTGGGACTATTGGGAGTGGGATTATGGTTAGGGTTAGGGATTTGGGACTAGTGGAAGTGGGGTTAGGGTTAGGGATTTTGGACTAGTGGAAGCTGGATTAGGGTTAGGGTTAGGGATTTGGGACTAGTGGAAGATGGATTAGGGTTAGGGATTTGGGACTAGTGGAAGTGGGATTAGGGTTAGGGATTTGAGACTAGTGGATGTGGGATTAGGGTTAGGGATTTGGGACTAGTGGAAGATGGATTAGGGTTAGGGATTTGGGACTATTGGGAGTGGGATTAGGGTTAGGGTTAGGGATTTTGGACTAGTGGAAGTGGGATTAGGGTTAGGGATTTGGGACTAGTGGAAGCGGGGTTAGGGTTAGGGATTTGGGACTAGTGGAAAATGAATTAGGGTTAGGGATTTGGGACTAGTGGAAGTGGGATTAGGTTTTGGGTTAGGGATTTGGGACTAGTGGAAGTGGAATTAGGGTTAGGGATTTGGGACTATTGGGAGCAGGATTAGGGTTAGGGTTAGGTATTTGGCACTAATGAAATCAGGATTAGGGTTATGGGACTATTGGGAGTGGGATTAGGGTTATGGGACTATTGGGGGGTGGGTTTAGGGTTAGGGTTAGGGACCAATGGAAGTGGGATTAGGGTTAGGGATTTGGGACTAGTGGAAATGGGATTAGGGTTAGGATTAGTTATTTGGGACTAGTGGGATTGGGATATAGATACTTACGTTGCAATGCTCATCTGAGTGTAATTTCTGAACTTGTCTTGGTGCACTCTCAAGTCCTCATATAGCAATGCAAATTGTCCACTTGAGGTGTGTGCTTGGAGGATGGGATGAACCCAATAGCGATGTTGCTGCCTCTGTTTGTGCTACTCTATTGGGAGAATATCCACCAACAACAAAAAAGCTCCATAAACTCCATCTTCTTTCTGTACCTTCTTCTCACCTCCACGAGATACCAGGAAGTAAACAGGAAGTGATGTAGGGAGGTGGGGTTGATCATGCTTCAATAACGCTTGTAAAACGCTGTTAAAATGCCCTTTGCTGTAATTTTACCGTGAACGCGGTAAAAACACTGTGTTTTACCGCTATTTTAACAATCCGCTATAGGTGTTACCAGTGTGAAAGGGCTCTAAGAAAATCAGGCAAACACTTTCGTCCAAAGAAGAATCATATAATTTTGTGATTTCGACAGCAGATTCTGACCTTCTGAATGAAAATTTCCAAAGGGAAAATTTCCAATTTCTTGTATGGGAACAGAACAAACGATTTTCATTTAATATGTACCGTTTTCGTAAGATCTATGAAAAATCTCAAAAGAAAGATTGTGCATGATCAAAACAATAAACAACAACAAAAAAAGCCTTTGTCGTATGAGAATTTTTGTACATTATTTTCTTCCTTGCTTGCGTCTTGCTGAGAAAATAGAAGGAAAATCAGACCATAATTCGCTAAATGTTTTTTATAGCGTATAAGGCAAGCTGAGCAACAAGGTCTCTTTAAGGTCAATGTGGTTGATATTTTCTTAGCTAAGGTTTCAGCCCAGTGGTGATTAGCACTTCCACTAGTAGGGATGAGCCTGGAGTTCGAGTCGAACTCATGTTCGACTTGAACATTGCCTGTTCACTGAACAGCGAACAATTTGGGGTGTTCGCGGCAAGTTCAAAAAGCCGCAGAACACCCTGGAAAAGTCTATGGGAGAAATCTAAAGTGCTAATTTTAAAGGCTTATATGCAAGTTATTATCATAAAAAGTGTTTGGGGACCTGGGTCCTGCCCCAGGTGACATTTATTAATGCAAAAAAAGTTTTAAAAAACGTCAGTTTTTTTCGGGAGCAGTGAATTTAATAATGCTTAAAGTGAAACAATAAAAGTGAAATGTTCCTTTGAATTTTGTACCTAGGGTGTGTGTAAAGTATGCCTGTAAAGTAGCGCATGTTTCCCGTGCTTAGAACTGTCCCTGCACAAAGTGTCATTTCTGAAGGATAAAAAGTAATTTAAAATCACTGCTCCCGAAAAAACTACAGTTTTAAAAACTTTATTTTGCATTGATACATGTCCCCAGGAGCAGGACCCGGTCCCCAAACACTTTTTAGGACAATAACTTGCATATTAGCCTTTAAAATTAGCACTTTAGATTTCAAATGTTCGAGTCCCATAGGGCCAGATTCACATAGAACTGCGGCGGCGTAACGTATCGTAGATACGTTACACCGCCGCAAGTTTTCATCGCAAGTGCCTGATTCACAAAGCACTTGCGATGAAAACTACGACGGCGGCCTCCGGTGCAAGGCGGGCCAATTCAAATGGGCCTGTGCCATTTAAATTAGGTGCGCTCCCGCGCTGGACCTACTGCGCATGCTCCGTTTCCTAACTCCCGCCGTGCTTTGCGCGCAGTGACATCATTTTTTCAAACGGCGACGCGCGTAGCGTACTTCCGTATTCCCGGACGTGTTACGCAAACAACGTTAAATTTTAAAATTCGATGCGGGAACGACGGCTATACTTTAGACAGCAATACGATTGCTGACTAAAGTTAGGGCAGGTCAAATAATGACTAAAATTGCGACGGGAAACTTGACTACGGACGACGTAGCGAACGCTAAAATCTATCGGGGATCCGCCGTAACTGCTAATTTGCATACCCGACGCTGGTTTACGACGCGAACTTCACCCAGCGGAGGCCGCGGTATTGTATCCTAAGATCCGACAGTGTAAAACAATTACACCTGTCGGATCTTATGGATATCTATGCGTAACTGATTCTATGAATCAGTCGCATAGATAGAAACAGAGATACGATGGCGTATCAGGAGAAACGCCGTCGTATCTCTTTGGTGAATCTGGCCCATAGACTTTAATGGGGTTCTAAAGTTCACACAAACTTTTGGTCTGTTCGCAGGTTCTGGTGTGAACCGAACGGGGGGGTATTCGGCTCATCCCTATCCACTAGCAATACTAGGGCCACAGGTTCAAATCCCAAGCACAACACTACCTGCCTAGAGTTTGCTGCATGTTTTCCCTGTTCCTGTGTGAGTTTGGGTACTCCAGTTTCCTTCAACACTCCAAAGACATTCTGGTAGGTTAATTGGCTCCTATCTAAACTGGCCCTACTATGTAAGATTGTAAGCTCTTTAAGGGCAGGGACAAATGTATAATATATGTAAAGCGCTGTTGAAATTGATGGCGGTATACAAGTACCTGTAATAAATGATATAAAGGCTCACAAGTGGCCTGGTTCCCCAGTGTATTGATATACCTGTTGACACCAAAAAAACAAACAAAACACTGCTACTGAAAATCCTTGCCTGCTGTTATCATGAACTGAGCTCCAGCAGGTTGTTCAGAATTATCAGTTGAGAGGTATACTCAACGTCTTGACTATTTGGAAAATCTGTAAATGATCGTGTATTATTTTGACCAGTGCATGGATCAAGAAAGTAAATTGGGTGAATGTTCAACAGAGTGGATTTTAGGACTTAGAACAAATACAAACCGCATCTGATTTTGATGTTGAAATTCCTTCTCCAAGATCACGTTTAACAATGTTCTAAATAAAAACAAAAACAGTGTATTAAAAAAAGTGATATCATTTTGCTTTTGAATACATTTTGTTAAATCTTTTCAAGACCACCTACAGTGTCTGTTCATCACCCATAACTAGGTATCTGTTTTTTACACTAGTGCTACACAGGCAATATAATCTCTGTCACCCAAAATGCAAGCACTCAATCCTGATGTTTAGGGACAAGGACCCTTTTCCCACATCCTGCCCCCCCCCTCCAAAAAAAAGGATGTTGAAGTGATGGGGACCAATAGGAATCTGTATGCCTGGGGATATGCTCCTCATCTCATGGCTGGGGGATCCTGGGTGATGTCATTGACCATAAATATTATCAAATGATGTCACTCAATATATCTGGCTGTTTGTGTACATTACGGCAATGTGGTGGGAAAATAATTGACTGGTAACAGGGAAACCATGGATTGGCTGGTTGTCACAATTAAGCATTGATTTGCTTCTGTGGACATCATTTACATCTTATTTTCTTCTATCAAAGGACTTTTTCAAATTATCAGTGGGTTTATTTACATTTCACTTTTTTAGGGAAATGAGAATAAGAGGTACAATATATCTTGGGTCCCCCTTTTATAAAGGGTGCTTTCAGATTCAAGTCCTGACCACAAACCCCCACATCCTTTGTGGGGAACATGATGCAGGGAAGAGGCTCTTGTCCTTTAGATCTGGGACAAGGTGGCTTGTAAAGCCTCAAGTAAAATTTGTAATCTTCCTGTTTATTTTATTGAAGTGTATTTCCACTTTTGCAGTCTTTTTTATTTGCACGTGTTGCTATTTACATGGCATTCACATAAAAAAATATATATATTCTCACCTTTTAAGTGCATTTTTACGTCCTTGAAATCCTACCTAGCTTTCTCCTTATTTGTAATGTTAAGGAGAGGGCTGTGGAGTAATGTTTAAGATTTACCCTGCCTGTACTCTGCTTGTAGATCTGCATTGTCAGTTAAATTTGAACATTGTCTGTCCTATCAAAGTGTTAGGCCTCGTACACACGATAGGATAGCCAGAGGACAACGGTCTGAAGGACCGTTTTCAATGGTCAAAACCGATCGTGTGTGGGCCCCATAGGTTATTTAACCTTCGGTTAAAAAATAGGAGCTTGCTTTAAAATTTAACCAATGGACGCCTAACCGATAGGTCAAAAACCGATCGTTAGTATGCAAAAGCATCGGTTAAAAATCCACACATGCTCAGAATCAAGTCGAAGCATGCTTGGAAGCATTGAACTTCGTTTTTTTCAGCACGTCGTTGTGTTTTACGTCACCCGCGTTTTGGACACGATCAGTTATTTAACCTATGGTGTGTAGGCGTGACGGACCATCAGTCAACTTCATCGGTTAACCTAAGACAACGGTCCTTCAGACCGTTGTCCTCTGGTTAACCTATCGTGTATACGAGGCTTTAAAGGTCTCAAAGGTTTGGACCTTAGTGTATTTTAAGGCACCTAAAAACAACTATCCCTGTGTCTTTTATCTGCAAATTACCATCTATACTAATGCTGTGTACACACAACCGTTTTTTCAGGTTCTAAAAAAAATGACGATTTTTTTTTAATGTCATTAAAAACGATCATGTGTGGGTTCCAGAGCATTTTTCACAATCTAAAAAATGGCCAAATTTTTTTTCAAACATGCTCTATTTTACGTTATCGTTTTTAAGGTTGTAAAAAATGGTCGTGTGTGGGCTTTGACGTGAAAAACCTGCACATGCTCAGAAGCAAGTTATGAGACGGGAGTGCTCGTTTTGGTAAAACTACCGTTCGTAATGGAGTAAGCACATTCATCACGCAGTAACAGACTGAAAAGCGTGAATCGTCTTTACTAACACAAAATCAGCTGAAGCAGCCCAAAGGGTGGCGCCATCCACATGGAACTTCCCCTTTATAGCGCCATCGTACGTGTTGTACGTCCCGCGCTTTGCTAGAGCATTTTTTTTTTCACGATCGTGTGACCGTTTTAATAATCGTGTTGAAAAAAACATAGGCCCGGATTCAGAAAGAAGATACGACGGCGTATCTCCTGATACGCCGTCGTATCTCTGAGTCTGGCCGTCGTATCTATGCGCCTGTTTCATAGAATCAGGTTACGCATAGATTTTCCCTAAGATCCGACAGGTGTAAGTGACTTACAACCGTCGGATCTTAGGCTGCAATCTCACGCTGTCCGCTAGGTGGCGCTTCCGTTTGTATACACGAGGAATATGCAAATGAGGAGTTACGCCGATTCAGAAACGAACGACCGCCCTGCGCTTTTTTTTTTACGTCATTTGCTTTCGACTTTTTCCGGCGTATAGTTACTCTCGGCTATATGCGGCGTATCCTATGTTAAGTATGGCCGTCGTTCCCGGGTCGAATTTTAAATTTTTTTACGTCGTTCCCCGGGTCAAATTTAGCATTTTTTACGTCGTTTGCGTAAGTCGTTCGCGAATACGGATGGACGTAAATTACGTTCACGTCGAAACCAATGACATCCTAGCGACGTCATGTAGAGCAATGCACGCTGGGAAATTTTACGGACAGCGCATGCGCCGTTTGCTTCGGCGCGGGGACGCGCCTGATTAAAATTTTACACGCCCCTACCCGCGGAATTTGAATTCCGCCGGGGGATTTACGATACGCCGCCGCAAATTTACAGGCAAGTGCTTTCTGAATAAAGCACTTGCCTCAAAAACTTGTGGCGGCGTATCGTAATTGAGATAGGTTACGCGGATCTAAAGATCCGCTAACCTATCTGAATCTAGCCCATCGTTTTTTCTAGACTCTTAAAACATCATTTTTTTTAACCCGAAAAACGGTCGTGTGTACGCGGCATAAGTCATAGAAGCTGCTCATAGAGTCTTATTATACATCTGCTCTAAAAGGGTGGGGAAATATTTTGGACAATTTAAAAAAAAACACTCAAAACACAGTTTTTTCTTTCTAATTGCAAACTTGAGTTACACAAGTGATTTTATTTTTCTGCTGGTAGGAACTTTATCTACTTGTTAACAATCCCGTGCCACATACAGAGCAAATGCAGCATGCATGTTTATTTCTATAATGGGATGTTGCAATTATCATAGCAAAGAAAACATACAGTATACAGTATATCAGGGAACTCATCAGTTGGCTGAAATTAAAAAAGGAAGTCGTTTTCCCAATTCTAATGACGCCATCCTGGCACACTGACACCTGGCACAATGACGCCATACTTAGCTCAAGGCTCACAATTGGCCAGGTTCCCCACTATACAGAAACCAGCTTGTAGTCCCTTTAACACCAGAAAAACTGCACCACTTTGGAAAACCCTTAACTGATGTTATCATGGAATGAGCTTATTCAGTTCCCAGTAATGCTTCTTTTTGAGGTGCTATTAGGGGTACTGAAAACAGTTGCCTCAGTACTTCTATGAACTGAGCTCTGCTGTACCATTGGAGCTGTAGGAACAGTATTGAGACATATGCTTGGCTTTCCTTCCACCATGGGGACATTTGGGTATTGTGGGGATTTTTTTTTAACAAACAGATAAAGGAAAATGGATAGGGGATGTTGCTGACTTTAATTGTTTTTTAAACATTCACATATACCCAATAAATACATACCAAATGTTCATCTGGAACAGTAGATGTGGTGTTTGGTGTCTAAATTTTGACATAAAAAGGGTATTAATCTCTGCAATAACATTTTTACATTCAATGCATTCTGCATTATTTGAAGACTAATTTTAGAGGAACAAACAATGTCTGAGACATTGCGACAGACAAATCTGACACTTTTTGGGGACTAGTGACATAATACAGTAATCAGTGCACAGTTACTGTACTAATGACAATGGCAGGGAAGGGGTTTAATTTTAGGGGAGATCAAAGGGTTAAATGTGTCCCTAGGGGGTGCTTGCTAACTGTGTGGGGGATGTTCTGACTGGGGGAAGACAGAGATTCATGTTCCTGCTTAGCAGAAACACATAATCTCCATCTTCTTCCCTGCCAGAAAGGCAAAATGCCTTGTTTACATAGGCAGACCACTGTTCTGCCTCTCTCGGGAATGATCACGGTTTACCAGCAGACATTGGATCCACCCAACCCGCTGATTTGCTCCCCCTTTGTTCAATCAGCACGCGATCGCGTCTCTGTGCACGTGCCCCCTAGAAGCTTTTGCACTAAATCATGTACAGGCATGTGATTTCACACAATAGAGCCATTTTGCCGCAGTAAATTTACGTCACGCAGTCGGCAAAATTAAAAAAGGACGTTTTTTTGTTTTTGTGTATTTTTTACAATGCCCGCTATGTGATCCTAGCACACTGATCATCAGGGCAAATGAATACTCGACTAAAGAGCACAAGTGGTCATATGCCCCCAATATAATGATACCAGCTCATATGCCCTTTAACAACAGAATGAATTGCACCCTTTCTGAAAAACCTTGTCTACTGTCACCATAGACTAGGCCAGGGATATTGAAATAAAATTCTAGGAGGTGGGTCCAGAATGATCATAGTCTGCCATTTAGTGATGACTGGACTAAGCTCTTACAGCACCTGGTACTGCTTGTTTTTAACGCAGGGACCAGGAGGCTCAGTACTTTTGATAAGAAATCTTTTCATGTTTATCTGTTTTAACAATCCCGGCACACCAGACAAAAGGGCTGATATTTCTATTGTAGAAGGGCTGCCACCAAGCGATTCTCACGATTCTCCCACTGTACCTGTACCAGTCTGTATTGTAGGTAGCACTTTGTGGTGCTTTTAAGGGCATTGGAAACTACCCCCCCCCCCAAATAATAAAATACAATTAAAAAAACCCAGCTCGGTGCACCATGAACTGGTCTCTACTGCACCATTGGAGATGTAGGAACAGCATTGAGACATTGCTCTGTTTTCCCTGCCACCATGGGGAAATTTGGGTATTGTGCAGATTTTTTTAACAAACTGATAAAATAAATGGGTGAGGGGCTTTAATGGTTTTAAAAAAAAAAAATCACACATACTCCATTAATACATACCGGTGGTAAAGTTGGAACAGTAGCTGCTGTTGTGTCTGGTGTCTGAATATTGACAGAAAAAAAAAAAGGGTATTAATCTCTGCAATAACATTTACATTCACTGTACTAATGACACTGGCAGGGAAGGGGTTAATTATAGGGGCGATCAAAGTGTTAAATGTGTTCCCTGGGAGTGCTTGCTAACTGTGTGTGGGATATTCTGACCGGGGGAAGACAGAGATTTGTGTTCCTGCTTAGCAGAAACGCATATCTCCATCTTCTTCCCTGCCAGAAAGGCAATCTGCCTTGTTTTACATAGGCAGACCACCGTTTTGCCTCTCGGGAATGATCACGGGTGCCCGGCAGACATTGGATCCACCCAACCCGCTGATTTGCTCCCCCTCTGTTCAATCAGCACGTGATTGGGTCTCTGCGCATGTGCCCCCTAGAAGCTATTGCACTAAATCACGTACATGTATGTTATTTCGCACAATAGAGCCATTTTGGCCGCAGTAAATATATGTTACGCAATAGTTTTTTTGTGTATTTTTTAAAATGCCCGCAATGCGATCCTAGCACACTGATCATCATGGCAAATGATACTCGACTAAAGAGTACAAGTGGTCATATCCCCCCCAATATACTAATACCAGCTCATATGCCCTTTAACAACAGAAAGAATTGCACCCTTTCTGAAAAACCTTGTCTACTGTCACCATAGCCTAGGCCAGGGATATTGAAATAAAATTCTAGGAGTGGGTTCAGAATTTCATGGGTGCTCACCTGTGGCACTCCAGCTGTTCCAAAAATACAAGTCCCATGAGGCATTGCAAGTCTGAAACAGTTACAAGCATGACTCCCAAAGGCAAAGGCATGATGGGAACCTGTAGTTCTGCAACAGCTGGAGGGCCACAGGTTGAGCACCCATGGTCCAGATCATAGTCTGCCATTTAGTGATTACTGGACTAAGCTCTTACAGCACCTGGTACTGGTTGTTTTTAACACAGGGACCAGGAGGCTCAGTACTTTTGATAAGAAATCTTTTCATGTTTATCTGCTTTTACAATCCTGGGCACACCAGACAAAAGGGCTGATATTTTTTATTGTAGAAGGGCTGCCACCAGCGATTCTCCTGATTCTCCACTGTACCTGTACCAGTTGTATTATCTTAAGGTCACTGGAAACTACCCCCCCCCCCCCCAAAAAAAAGAAAGAAAATATAGAAAATAAGAAAAGTAGATAGAATGGAGGCCTGGAGGTTCTGGGGTGGGTGGGGGGGAGAGGGGTGGGAGGGAGGAGGTTGGGACGGATGGTATTCATGTATTATGTAATTTTATGTGAAAACGATAAGACGTTTTTCATGAAAAAAAAAAAAAAGGAAACCAAAGAAACAAAAAATCATAAAGGGAAGAAAAAGAGGAAACAAGCAAACAAAATGTGAGCAAGTCTCGTGTTGGTAGGTGGAGTCTAAAGTGGTTGGGGGAAAAAAAAAAACAGCTCAGTGCCACCATGAACTACTGTAGTCTCTATTTGCACCATTGGAGCTGAAGGAAAAAGTAGTGAGACCTATGCTCAGTTTTCCTGCCACCATGGGGAAATGTGGGTATTGTGTGAATTTTTGGCAAACATAAATGGCTGAGGGGCTTTAGTGGTTTTAAATAAATTCACACATACTCAATAAATACATACCGGTGGTAGAGTTGGAACAGTAGCTGCTGTTGTGTCTGGTGTCTGAATATTGACAGAAAAAAAAAGCATTAATCTTTGCAATAACATTTTACATTCAATGTATTCTGCATTATTTGAAGACAGATTTTGAACAACTTTTTTTACTTGCATACTTGGGTAACGCAGGTCTACTACCAGAGTTATCTCTTGACTAATGTATTGTTTCCTTAAGAAAGGGTATGGCTCCCTCTAGTGTCTATTTTTTTTATGTTTTTTGCAATAGCGTGTATTAGCGTTTTTTAGCGTTCGCGTTTTTAGCATTTGGCTTTTTTTGAGCGTTTTTTTTTTGGTAAAAAAATTGCACTTTGAATGCGATTTTTCTGGCATTCAGAAAAAAGCCCATAAACTCCACTGCTCATTAAAGCTGAAAAACGTCCATGTGTGCATCATAGAGTGGAGTTTATGGGCTTTAAAAAAAATCCAATGTAGCACTCTGCTGCCAATTACTGGGGTGCTATTCTAAATTTAGAGGGTGTCTGAGCCAATAGTGGGGCTCAGACTTTGTTGAATTTCATTCAAATAGCCTCTGTTCTGGCTATGGTTGTGCTTGAAAGGGATTTTCCCCTGTTGCCTGTAGGTGGCGTTACCACCTCAGGCCCATGTTGAAATACAAGCGAACCATGGTGTGTTAAGTGACGCCTTTTCGGCAGCAGCACAGTGAGAGTGGTGCCCCACTGTGTAGCTGGTAAGGGATACTTAAGGGGCAGACGCCATTTTCGGGGTCCTTCGCCTCGTGGCCCTCCTGGCGCAAGGCACGTGTGTGTGATCTCGACCTCGGGACCACGTTGGCCCGGGGTCACATTTCTGTGGAGTAAGCCCAGTTATGTTTTCTGGGGCCTATCATCAAAAAGGGGATCCCAAGCTGTCCATCCAAGTGGGGGGAAGCTGCTTAACGAAGGAAACGGGGGGAGGACCTGCCCTGGAGACCAAGCAAGGCAAGCTAGTGTCTCGGGATAGGCCTGGTGACTTTGTTAGAAAGGGATCCATTACTCTATTAGTCTTACAGTCCGCCAGGTCGGCTTAAAGGCACATTTACTGTAAGGCCAGAAGTTCAGGACTTAAATCCTGTGGCAGAGGATCCCTGACTATCCATCTTTCGTTCTCAGACGGTCTGTGGCAGAGACTGTTCTCATGCTGTTCGTGCCTCATGCCGGCTGCTAGGCCATGTGAGAGGGGGTCTATCCGGGTGAGCAATACCCACTCAAGAGAGAGTGGTGAATACTGGAACTTTAGACATTTTTTTGTGCATTCTGTACCGCGTACCTGAACCTTCCCCTTCTCTCTTTACTCTCCACTTTCTTCACAAGTTTTATGCAGCAAAAATAAAACCTAACAGTTGAAGGTTTTACATCTTGTGTGGATATTGCAATTTCTACAGACTTTCTTCCCTGGACAACGAACTAAGAGGTAACGTGCAAAACCCAAATCTAAACCAGCAGCTCCTCCGGGGGTAGTGCTGTTTATCAGCTCCAGTGTGCATGGAGCCTAAAGATAAAAAAAAAAAAAAAAAAGGAATATAACAAACATGTCTTTACCTACCCGCTCTGTGCAATGGAATTGCACAGAGTGGCCGCAAACCTCCTTTCTTTTCACCCCCCTCCCCTCTAAAAAACTAGCCCAGTGCTGCCATGGACTGAGCTCTACTGCACCACTGAAGCTGTAGAAAAAGTAATGAGATGTATGCTCAGTTTTCCTGCCACCATGAGGACATTTGGGTATTGGGGGGATTTTTTAACAAACAGATAAAAAAAATTCACACATACTGTACTCAATAAATACATACCAAAGGTGGAGTTGGAACAGCAGCTGTTGTTGTGTCTGGTGCCTGAATATTGATAGAAAAAAGGTTTTCATCATTGTAATAACATTTTACATTCAATGCATTCTGCATCATTGATTTGAATCTTCTACTAGTAGAAGATTTATCTACTTGCTAACAGTCCTGTCCCCTTATTTGCAACACAGCAGACATGAATGAGCTTCTAATAAGACAATGGTCTCTTTTGAAGGACTGAACTGAGGAACTGTGCTCTCCCTTCACCTTCTGTTATACCTCCCCAGGGATTGGCCAAAGTGCCATACATTTTCAGTCTGCTTGTTCTGCTCTCCCTCTTCACTATACTTATTGAAGTCTCTAGAAGACAGGGGGAAGTAGTAGAACAGCAGCCTGTGAGACACTCAACAGCCCTAAGTAATCAACCCCTGCTCCATTGTTTACAGCTAAATTTACCAACAGCTTAATATGAACTAGGAGGATGCTACATAAGCTTTTTTCCACCTACTAGTAGTCACTCTTTTCAGTATACTGATATAAATGTTATGTAGCGCCTGTGTACTTTCGTACAGGTGCTATATTTAAATTTAGTGGGGGGAATAGAGAGTTATATTGCTCTCATTCCTTAATCTGTTAAATTAGTCTGTCGCCAAATCAGGATTGTCCTGTGGTCAGGCAGTGCCCCAGAGATGCAGTCTCATCTCTCTGCGGCAGGTGGCGCCAGAGGGGTCCAGGCGGAGCCGCTTCTTCCCCAGCACCAATTGAGAGTTTTCCCTTGCTGGGGAGGGGTATTTCTTAGCGGAGGCCTTTGTTTGGGGTTCTTCGCGGTTTCCTGGTTCCAGGTGTGGCACCCACCTTTAGGGTGTGCGCACATCACGGGCCTTATCACTATGGCCTACCAGGCCATAGTCACATGCTATGTGGAGTTCCTGAATCTGGGCTCTCATAGCCAGAGCAACCGATGCTGCAAAGGGACCCAGTGACTTACTGGGTCCCTACTTCTATAAGAAGATCCAAGCTGGGTGCTGTTTCGGTGGGGGATCAGTCTGAGGAGAACCCGGAGGCAGGTGATCCAACAGGGCTTGAACGAACCACCGGGATCTGGTCACCAGAACACTGACAGGACACATTCAAGCTGTCAGTCGGTGACCCCAAAGACATACTGGGAGGATTTGGCTATCATTCACAATTTCAGCACTAGCCTGTGCAGAGTCTCACCTAACATCTTAATTTAATTAGAGCCAAGTCGGTGGCAGAGACTTGTTCCTCCCAGAAGCTTTAAGTGGCTTCCAGGCCTGTGAGAGAGGTCTGTCCAGGGGCACTTTTTACAGCTGGAGTGGCGACGCAGACGAATACAACTACAAAAAAGGGGCAGGACTGCCTTTACTATCCCTAGCCTGATACTGTGAAGTAGCTCTTCCTTCACCAATCTATCCTGTCTACCTCAAGTTTACATGTTGGTCGTGTTTGACCGGGAAAATAAAGAATTTGAACCGTCAAACACCGGTATGGACATTCTGTTACTGCTCTCAACACCACCATCGCCCCTAGACACAGTATAGAGGTAACTTAAAAACGCCGATCCCAAATCTAACCAGCGGCTCCTCCGGGGGTTAGCGATATAGTTAATCCAACAAAAATATAGTCCTAGTCATTACATTCCCAACAGCTTATGTCTGGAGAGTAGTTTGGTTGGGAGAACGTATGTGGTGACAACTCAGAGCTAGAACAGTCACTTACTACTGTGGCGGAGATTGAGGAACAATGTATTATCTATCATCAGTTCTGCTTAAAATTTAAAAAGGAAGTGGTTTTAACAATCCTGCTATGATGGGACAAATGTTTGAATTGTGGTGTTTTTTTTCTCACTAAGAAATTGAATTTTTGGCAGGCAGGATTTAAAGAAGTTTACTTATTTTAAATAAATACATTGGCCGATTCACAAAGCACTTTAGCCGACGTATCTCCAGTGCAAATATGCGCCGTCGTATCTATGCACCTGACCCACAAACTAAGATACGCCTAAAAACAGGCTTCATCCCACCGACATAACTTGTCTACGCCGGCGTAGCGTGGGCGCATATTTACGCTGGACGCATGTGGCGCTCCCATTGATTTTGTATTCAAATATGCAAATGAGGGAGAAACGGCGATTCATGAACGTACATGCGCCCGGCGCAGGCTACGCGCGGTGCGCGTAAGTTGTACGTCCGGCCTAAAGTTATTCCCCATAAAGGAGGTGTAACTCAGCACCAGACGTGCACAGGTCAGCTGGACAGCAGCTGCAACATCACCGTAACGGACGAGCTGAGCAACCACACTTGCAGGACCACATCTGTATGCCAACATGCCAGGCAGGGCCGCCATCAGGAATTATGGGGCCCCTTACACAGCTTCAGGCATGGGCCTGGGGGGTGCTGCCGCGAATTGAGAAGAATTGAGAAAGAAGAAATAAAGAAAAATATATATAAATAAGGGGGGTAGCCATCCGGGACCTCTGGGCCCTTTAATAAAAAAAAAAAAAAAAAAAACCTCTGGGCCCTTTAATAAAAAAAAAAATATCGTATTTATCGGGATATTGCGCGCGTCCGGCGTATAGCGCGCGACCCCTAAAGTGGACCCGACATTCCTGTAAAAAAAGATTTTGGTGTCTTGCGCGGGCAAGACACCAAAACTGTAAGTACTAAAATCTTTTCCATCGGCGGCCTCGTCGGGTCCGGTGTCTGTCTGCAGCTTCGGGTGTCCCCTTCGTTGGGGTCGGCATCCTTCTGCGGCATCCTCCAGGCTCGATCCCCGCTTTCCCGCGCCGAGTTTGAATACTGCGCCGGCAAATACCGAGCACAGTACACTCGTGTATAGTCGGGCAGGCTCGCTACTCTCGCGCTCACGTCCTGTACGTCCAGGACGTGAGTGCGAGAGGAGCCGAGCCTGCCCGACTATACACGAGTGTACTGCGCTCAGTATATGCCGGCGCAGTATTCAAACTCGGCGCGGGCAAGCGGTATCGGCGTATATCGCGCACCCACGATTTTGCCCTGATTTTCAGGGCAAAAAAGTGCGCAGTATACACCAATAAATACGGTGTATGTATATATATATATATATATATATATATATTATAATATATATATATAAGAACTAAAAAGAGAAAAAAATATAATAATATAAAAACAAAATATTTTTTTTACAAAAAAAAAAAAAAAAAAAGGGTAGTTACCATCCGGGCCCCTTATAGGTGTACTGCCTATACCCCCCTGATGGCGGCCCTGATGCCAGGGGCAGCCATGGTCATAGCACTACTACGTCCTCAGGCACGGAGGAGGGCAAGGGAGAGGATATACCGAACGCACATGAACGTCTTTGGCATGGGGGAATCGGTGTATCGCATCTTCAGATTCAGCCCTGATGCCATCCTGGAATTAGCCACAGCCCTGCATGATGAAATCACCAGCCAGACAGAACGCTTACATGCAGTGCAGCCACTGGTCAAGGTACTGGCAACACTGCATTTCCTCGCCAGTGGATCTTTCCAACGTACAAGTGGAGTCGTGTCTGGGAAGTCACAATGCCAATGCCTGGATAAGTCCGGAGGGACCCTGTTGTATTCCCCAAACTGTGGTCCCTAGCTCACACACACCCCATCCACCTCACATTGGTTTAGCCCAAGTCCACCGTGCAGGACTTGGGAGCAGCAACGCCACGCCAAGGCCCCAATGATGTTGCTGTCCATTCATACCACATTCACACGGTCGTGGGGATAACCTCTCCCTGACGAACCAAGGTGACACGCCTTTATGGCAGGAATGTCACCCACACATACACACACTCACACACCAGTCACACTGTAGCAGCACAGGGCAAACCCTGCCCCTGAAAACGGGTGTCCGGGCACCACTTCTGCACTCCTCACCGTGTGCAGTGACAAAAAATTAAAATAAAATAGGGATCATGCCCTTACAGGAGGACAGCACATACCTCTGTGCACGTCCAACCAAAAAAAAATAAAGCTCATAATCTGAGCAAAAAAAAAAAAAAGAGCAGTCATTTGCCCTTTTGTGGGCCAGGCCTGGTGCCACGGGTACGGCTCCTCAATTGTCTGGGGGGAGCCTCGGGTGGGGCATTAGGAGGAGGTTCATCCCCTGGTCTGTCACTCCTAGCAGATGTTGGCTGCATGCCCTCCAACGCAACGGCAATGCAGGTGAGGACAGAGTTCGTATCCGCCTGCATTCATAGCTGGCAGTCTGCCGCTGGAGGCGCCTGTTCTGCCTTCCCTCTGCCTCGATGGCAGCAGTGTTGGCCTGTACAGCCACTCCCAGGCTCTTCACCTCTGCCACAAGGCCTGCAGCTCCCCAATTGCCCTGGCATGACGCTCCAGGCTGGCCTGAACATCCGAGCCATGGTCCCCAGATGGTGAGGGACCCCCTGCCACCATGTGGTGTCGCATGGCCTCAAGGGTCTGGGCTTGGTCACCAATGCATGATACCATGGCAGTGCAGTTTGCGCTCACATCCTGCAGGCAGTCAGAGATCGAGCTGGTCTGCTCAGTGTCACGGTTATTTCCGTGCCAAGCAGAAAGTGAGGCATGGTCTTGCCCCAAGTGGCTCTGGGTGGTATTGAACCTGGGACCTCTCATTTGCTGTTTCGGTTCTTTACCTCTGAGCCACTCCTCAGTTTGGTATCCTGCTTGCTTTCCAGCTAAGGTGGTTCTGAATGATGTGCTGATCTCCTTGCAATCTGTACCTGTCTCTCCTGGTCCAGCTGAGGCAGGTTACCCAATTAAAAATCCACCCTTCAAAATCCATGCCACGCCGACGCAGCTTTGGGAGCACTGGCTTCCTGAATTTCATGCTTGCCTCTCTGCGCTGCGTCGGCGTAGCGTAAAGGAGATACGCTATGGCAGCATAAATGTGCACCAGTGTCTGTGAATCCGGGCCATACTGTTCACATATTTGAATTGGTTCTTTCAAATCTCAGCACCATAGTAAATAAAAACAGGAACAGAATAGTAACTGTGGTAAGGACGGCTTGCTTTTAATGTATTCTGAACCTTTTGAAGTCATATGCCGTGTACACACGAACATTTTTAATGGTCTAGAAAAAACAACGTTTTTTTTTCAACCTGATTCTTGTCAAGCCTGCCTTGCCTACACACGATCGTGAAAAAAAATGCTTGCGCAAAGCGCGGTGACGTACAACACGTACAACGGCACTATAAAGGGGAAGTACCATTCGGATGGCGCCACCCTTGGGGCTGCTTTTGCTGATTTCGTGTTAGTAAAAGTTTGGTGAGAGACGATTCACGCTTTTCAGTCTTCATGCTTTTCAGTCTGTTATAGCGTGACGAATGTGCTATCTCTATTACGAATGCCAGTTTTACCAGAACGAGCGCTCCCGTCTCATAACTTGCTTCTGAGCACGCGCGTTTTTTTCACAAAAAATAGAGCATGTTCTAAATTACGCCCATTTTCACGTCATGAAAAATGCTTTGGAGCCCACACACGATCATTTTTAATGACATTTATGAAAATTTTGTGTACGCGGCAATACTCCCATAAGGATGTATCTGTTTCTTAAGGCACCCAGCAGGTTTTGGGTCCAAATTTGCAAAGTGCCAATTGATAAACATTTAAATGACTTGCTCATCTCTGATGCCACGTACACACGACCGTTTTTCATGATGTGAAAAAATGCAATTTTTTAAAAATGTCCATTAAATATGATCGTGTGTAGGCTCTAGAGCATTTTTCATGACGTGGAAAATGGGCATTAAAAATGTAGAACATGCTCTAATTTTTCGCGCAGTTTTTTCACGTTGACGTTTTTCACGTCGTGAAAAACTGTCGTGTGTAGGCTTTAACGAAGTGAAAAAATGTGCATGCTCAGAAGTTATGAGACGGGATCGCTCGTTCTGGTAAAACTAGTGTTCGTAATGGAGATAGCACATTCATCACGCTGTAACAGACTGAAAAGCGCGAATCGTCTCTCGCCAAACTTTTACTAACACGAAATCAGCAAAAGCAGCCCCAAGGGTGGCGCCATCCGAATGGAACTTCCCCTTTATAGTGCCTTTGTACGTGTTGTAAGTCACGTGCTTTCCTTGGGCATTTTATTTTCACGATCGTGTGTATGTAAGGCAGGCTTGACAAGAATCAGGTCGAAAAAAGCGTTGTTTTTTCTAGAACATTAAAAATGGTCGTGTGTACGCGGCATAATGGTTAAATTAGTTAGTTTTCCTAACATAGTTTATTTTGAAGCCTTGAGAACAATTTGCGATCTGCCTGTTTAGTTTTTGGTGCTATGCAAACAGCCCTATTTTATGGTCTTCAGTAGTTGTGTGGATATTGTATTTTATGATTATTATGATTAACATATAACCCTTGAAGAAAACTTATACTGACAGAATATGGAGGCTGCCATTGCTGATCTATTTTTCTAAAAATGCTGTTTGCTTAGTTGTTCTACAGATCCAGTAATGTCTCCATTCTGACTGCACTGGCGCTTGAGCTACAAGAATTGGATTGTGAGGTATCATTGGCTTCTCTTCCACCCTGGAAAGAATTTTTATATAGTACAGGGATACTTTTCCCAGACACAAATAAATTATGGGAATGGATAGGGTGACGTTTTGGCTTTAAGAAGTTCCCTCATCCTGAATAAGTACATACCTGAGGTACAGCTGGAAGAGCAATTGTTTTTTTAACATCTGGTCCAGCACCTTTCTAAATATAAACAGAAAAAGGGTATTGATATTTTCAATAACAACTTGCTTTGAATGCTACCGCATCATCTAAAGACAAATCACTCAAAATATTGGGGTAATGTTAATCTGCTGCTTGATAGCAGTTTGCTTATTTGCAACATACAGACATGAAAAAATAACTAAATAAATATGTCTTCGCTCTAATTCATCCCAAAGGTGTTCTATCGGGTTGAGGTCAGGCAGACCACTCAAGTTCCTCCACCCCAAACTGTCTTTATGGACATTGTATGTGCACTGGTGCAGAGTCCTGTTGGAACAGGAAGGGGCCATCCCCAAAATGTTCCTAAAAAGTTGGGAGCATGAAATTGTCAAAAATGTCTTGGTATGCTGACGCCTTAAGAGTTTCCACTGAAACTAAGGGGCCAAGCCTCATTCCCTGGTTCGGACTTTTAATCAAGCCGTGTTGCGTGTAAATCCACCAGTTAAAACTCCCTTGTGCCCATGGGTTTTGAATCTAGTTTTGACTGTTTACAAAGAGCCTTTTGAACCAATGCACCATATCCCTTTGGTCCTGTTGACAAGAAAGTCGTTTTTTCTGGTTGCTATTTCCTCTGCTAGAAGGGTATCAGAATTAACATTTCCTGTAAAAAGCCATTATTAATTATTCACAAGAACAGGTTGATGTTGCATCCCCACCCAACTTTTCTGACTAAGGTTGTTTCAGGATTTAATCTGATGTGATCCTACCATCCTTCTGTCCATATCTGAATTCTGCGGAAGAAAAATGATTGCACTCTCTAGATGTAGTTAGAGTAGTCAAAGTCTATCCGAAAGCAATGGCTCAGATACGTGAAACTGATGTTTTATTTTTGCTGACAGAAGGTCCCGGAAAGGGCCAGGCAGCGTCGAAATCTACTATCTCTAAGTGGATTCGTCAAGTAATTACTTATGCCTATGATATGAAGAAGAAAAAATCCTCCTTTTCGCCTGAAGGCATGCTCTACCAGAGCAGTGAGTGCTTCATGGGCAGTGCATCACCAGGCCTCCATGGCTCAGATCTGCAAGGCTGCAACCTGGTCTTCAGACCATACATTCACAAAATTCTATCAAGTGGATGTAAGAGGGCATGAGGATACCGGCTTTGGAAACAGTGTGCTGCAGGCAGCAGTATAGGTCCTCATGTTCAATGGCAGTCTGCTTTTTGATCTGTGTCTCCCTGCCCTCAAGTTAAGCATTGCTCTGGAACATCCCAGTAAGTAATTAACAAGAGTTCTGTGTCCTGTGATGTACGAAAAATAAAAATTGGATTTTTGTACTCACCGTAAAATCCTATTTCTCTGAAGAGCATGAACGGACACAGCTTCCTTATGCTCTCAACTGTAGGGTTATGTTCCGTCTATTAGGAGCGAACTAGGCAGACATGTTAATGGTTAAAACATGTAAACTTTAGCAAAATGAAACAGCCCCACCCAGGGGGCGGTCCCTCTGGTCATAGCCCCTCTCACTGCACTGAGTGCAAAAGCAGTACAAACTCAAAAAAAGGAGGGGTGGGTGCTGTGTCCGCTAATGGACTTCAGAGAAAAGGATTTTACGAGTACAAAAATTCTATTTTCTCTTTCGTCCAGCTTCCTTATACTCTTAACAGTAGGGACGTCCCCAAGCAGTGTCAGAAACGAGGGGTGGGAACGGCAATCAAAAACCAAACTTTACCCCAACACACTAGAGCTCCTCAACGGAGGAGATGCAACCTTAAACTGCCGCCTGTAAAACTTTACAACTGAAGCAGGCATCCGAAGATGCACTAACATCAACCTTGTAAAACTTGGTAAAAGTGTGAACGGAAGACCAGGTCACCGCCTTACACACCTGTGAGACAGACGATTGATGTCGGAAAGCCCAGGAAGCACCAATTGCCCTGGTCGAATGCGTCGTGACAGGAAAAGGAGGTGCCCGCCCCTTCAGGGCATAAGCCTGAATCACGATCTGCCTGATCCACCGAGAAATGGTGGCTGACGAGACCGCCAGACCTTTCTTTGGACTAGACACTGATACAAACAGTGAGTCTGACCTCCGAAACAGCCATAGCAGACAGATACACACGCAGAGCACATACCACGTCCAAGGAATGGACGCAGCCTCCTTGGGATGTGATGGCTGAGGACACAAGGATGGAAGTACAGTGTCCTCATTCAGATGAAAAGCGAAAACACCTTTGGAAGAAAAGAAGGCTGTGGGCTTAGCACCGCTTTATCTCTATGGAGGACCAAGTAGGGGGACTTACAAGACAAGGCCACCAACGCAGAGACCCATCTGACAGACATAATGGCCACTAGAAAGGAAACTTTCTGAGAGAGCGTCAAGAGAGGAATTTCTCTGATGTTCTCAAAAGGAGGTTTCTGAAGCACGAGAGCACCAGGTTCAAATCCCACAGAGGTAGTGGTGGTCGAACCGGAGGAACCACATGTCGAACCCCTTGAACAAACGTACTCATCAGTGAGTGGGACGCCAAGGGACATTAAAAGAAAACAGCCAAAGCTGAAATCTGCCCCTTAATGGTGCCTAAGGCAAGCTTCTGATCCACTCCTGGCTGTAAAAACAGCAGGATCCTAGAAACAGAATATATACGTGGATGCCACCCCATCTCTTCACACATAGAGATGTAGGCCTTCCACGTGCAATGGTAAATCTTCCGAGAAGATGACTTCCGTGCCCTCAGCATGGTGGAAATAGCCGAATCCGACAGACCCCGGTCTCTCAGCACCTGGTTTTCAACAGCCATGCTGGTAAAGCCAGCGACTGTAAAGCAGGATGTAGAATGGGACCTTGCGAGAGAAGGTCCTCCCGCATTGGCAGTCGCCAAGGAGCATCTGTCACCAGGCGTACTAGGTCGGTGTACCAAGGACGCCAAGGCCAATCTGGGGCAATTAGGATCATTGATATCCCCTCTGATTCTGCTCTGTGGAGCAGACGAGGAAGCAGTTTCAGTGGCAGAAATGCATATATCAGCCGATACTGTCCCCATGGGGCCACCAACGTGTCTGTCGCATCCGCCCAAGGATCCTATGACCTGGCCACGAACCTCAATACCTTTCGATTGAATCGAGAAGCCAAGAGATCCATGTCTGGCTCACCCCACCTTAGGCAAAGGAGGCGGAACACATCCGGGTGTGGTGACCATTCTCCTTGGTTCAGCATCTGGCGACTTAGGTAGTCTGCTTGCCAGTTTTCTACGCCCAGAGTGTATACGGCCGATAGAGCCGGCACACTCTATTCTGCCCAACTCAGCATGTGAGAGACCTCCAACGCTGCAGCAGAGCTTCTTGTTCCCCCCTGATGGTTGACATGCGCCACCGCCGTGGGGTTGTCCGACTGGATCCTGACTGGATGCCTCTGTAGGCTCAGTGATCATGTGGAGAGGCACAGAATATTGATCGTCAGGCGAGATTGTTCCTGTGTCCAACGACCCTGTGTCGACTGAACACCCCAGACTCCCCCCCCCCAACTGGTCAGGCTGGCGTCCGTTGTGATCACCGTCCAGTGAAAGGGAAGGAATGACTTCCCGGCATGAAGAGCGGGAGATCTAAGCCACCAGAACAGGGAAGTCCTGACTAGTTGGCTCACCCGGATTAGACAATCCAGGGACAGAATCTCCTTCTGCAAGACTCGAGTGTGGAATTGAGCAAACTGTACTGCCTCGAAGGAGGCTACCATTAGTATTTTCAATACCAAAATGGCACCGACTTAAAGAAAAACAGCGCAGAGGGACACTGAGGTGGATGAGAAGGCCGAAAAAACATAGTGGCCCCCGAGCGGAGGACCCCCCAATGGCAGACCACCCACACAGAGAGCGGGCTCAGAACACCCTGCAGCCCCCAGCCAGGATAGGGAAAATAACCCCTCAGGTACATCCCAGGTCAGTCACAGCAGGCCCATGTATGGTGGAGGAGGGAAGGGAGGAGAGGAAAGGGAGGACACAAGACCCCCTAATCGACCCCCCCCCCAGGAAAGCCCAGCTGTTCCATTCTGCCAAGACAGGAGGAAAAGTACTTACCCGTCCCTGCGAGGACTGCTGGCGCGTTCCTGACAGACCCACTTCCAAGCAGTACAGAGTAGCTGCCGGCCATGGCCCACTGTGACACAGACAGCTTAGCAGCCTAAGCTGGATGCCATAAATCCATGATACACTGGATGCCATAAATGCAGCTCTGCTACAATCAGCCGACTTAGTAGCACCGAAACGCAAAGTCCGCATCCGGAAAAAAAAGTCCGGCTGGTTCAACAACCAGCTGTCCCTACTGAAGCAAGAGCGCAGAAGGGCGGAAGCCGCCTGGAAAAGAAGCCCTTCAGAAGATCACCTCATCATCTACAAGGCAATAACAACACAATATCATAAAGAAATCTTCAAAGCCAAGAAACATCATTTTTCTTTGACGATTAACAGCGCCATGAACCGCCCCCGAGAACTCTTCAAGATGGTCACCCAGACCATGAATCCGGGATGTCTTGAAGTCCCCAATTCAGACACCCAAGAGTTCTGTAATGAACTATCGGATTTCTTCATCGACAAAATCGAAAGAATCCGGGTAAGTATTCTGCAAAATAATACCCCCCAGCCCCCCCTTCAATCAACCACAAAACACCAGCAGAAACCTTCTACAATCAACTAAGTTCACTCTGGAACCCATCTCCATCGATACCACCAAAAATATCATTGGTGCGTTGCGGAACAGCACAGCACCCAATGACATCATTCCCACCAAGCTGCTGAAGGAATGCGCCGACATTCTGGCGCCTCCCATCACACAGCTTATAAATCAGTCATTTAAGGAAGGCATAGTGCCATCCCTGCTGAAAGAGGGCACAATCCAGCCCATCTTGAAAAAACCTAACTTGGATCCCAAGGACCCAACTCACCGCCGCCCCATAACAGGCCTAAATATTCTCTCCAAGATAATGGAGAAAATAGTGGTACAACAGCTGCAACAGCATCTGGATACCCACAATCTACTCGATCCATTTCAATCAGGTTTCCGTCCCGGACACGGGACAGAAACGGCCTTACTCAAAATATGGGACGATGCCCTCGAGGCCGCAGACGAGGGAGAATCCTGTCTCCTGGTTCTGCTGGACCTAAGCGCAGCCTTTGACACAGTAGACCACAAAATGTTACTGATGCGACTGGCCGAGGTAGCCAGAATCGCAGAAGGTGATTTACCATGGTTTTCCTCCTTTCTTGAAAACCGATCACAAACAGTGAAACTGGGATCTTTCACGTCGGAAAAACGCATGGTGCCATGTGGAGTCCCCCAAGGATCCCCCCTGTCACCGGTACTGTTCAACATCTATCTTCGCCCTCTCTTTGATATTATCAGTAGCCAAGAACTACTTTATCACTCTTATGCAGACGATACGCAACTGTATTTTCGCATCTGCAACAAAAAGGATCATCATCTCAGTTTAGAGAAATGTCTCTCTTCGATAGAAAACTGGATGACTAAGGCCGGGTACACACGGACAAACATGTATGGTGAAAGCGGTCCGTCGGACCGTTTTCACCATACATGTCTGCCAGAGGGCTTCTGTACGATGGTTGTACACACCATCGTACAGAAGTCCGCGCGTAAACAATACGCGGGGCGTGTCCGCGGTGTCGCCGCGTCGATGACGCGGTGTCGCCGCGACAATGACGCGGCGACGTGGGCGGCCCGCCTTTAAAATGCTTCCACGCATGCGTCGAAGTCATTCGACGCATGCGAGGGACGGCGGGCGCCTGGACATGTACGGTAGGTCTGTACTGACGACCGTACATGTCCGAGCGGGCTGAATTCCAGCGGGCTGTTTTAAAACAAGTCCAGGAATATTTGCCCGCTGGGAAAAGGCCCGGCGGGCAAATGTTTGCTGGAATTCGGCCCGCTCGCGCCCACACACGAGCAAACATGTCTGCTGAAACTGGCCCGCAGGCCAGTTTCAGCAGACATGTTTGGTCGTGTGTGGGCGCGAGCGGGCCGAATTCCAGCAAACATTTGCCCGCCGGGCCTTTTCCCAGCAGACAAATATTCCTGGACTTGTTTTAAAACAGCCCGCTGGAATTCAGCCCGCTCGGACATGTACGGTCGTCAGTACAGACCTACCGTACATGTCCAGCCGCCCGCCGTGCCTCGCATGCGTCGAATGACTTCGACGCATGCGTGGAAGCATTTTAAAGGCGGGCCGCCCACGTCGCCGCGTCATTGTCGCGGCGACACCGCGTCATCGACGCGGCGACACCGCGGACACGCCCCGCGTATTGTTTACGCGCGGACTTCTGTACGATGGTGTGTACAACCATCGTACAGAAGCCCTCTGGCAGACATGTATGGTGAAAACGGTCCGATGGACCGCTTTCACCATACATGTTTGTCCGTGTGTACCCGGCCTTAGAGTTATCTTAAACTCAACAGTTCCAAAACAGAACTTCTTATGTTTCACGCCAGCCGAAAGAGTCAACTGGCAACAACCTGGACACCCCCGCCCATTCTGGGCCAAATCATCACCCCTAGCTCCAAAGTCAAAAGTCTAGGAGTCATTTTTGACACCTTCATGACAATGGACGCACAAATAGGGTCAGTAGTCAGCGGATCGCACCATTTGTTGCGCCTACTACGCAGACTTATTCCATTTATCCCCAAAGAAGACGTAGCAGTCGTGGTGGGAACAATCGTGAATTCCAGACTGGACTATGCAAATGCCCTTTACCTCGGACTCCCAAAGTACCAAATCGCTCGTCTGCAAGTCGTACAGAATACGGCCGCCAGACTGGTGACTGGGAAAAGGACATGGGAATCAATCTCACCTTCGCTGAGAACCTTTCACTGGTTGCCAGTAAAAGACAGAATTGTATTTAAAGCACTCTGCCTGACACATAAGTGCATCCATGGGAAGGCGCCGCAATATCTTTGCGACAAGATAGAACCTTACAATTCTAATCGCGTTCTGCGATCCACTGACCAAAATCTGGTCAAGGTGCCAAAAAACCAAATACAAGTCCAAAGGAGAAAGAAGGTTTGCTTTTCAAGGTCCGAGACTATGGAACGCTTTACCAACCAGCGTTCGGTTGGAGGAAAACCACCTGACTTTCAGAAGACAGATTAAAACTCTGCTCTTTTGATGTCATGAGACACGAAACATCAAGCGCCCAGAGGCGATTCAGTTCGCATGTGCCGCGCTATATAAGTTTTTCATTCATTCATTCATTCATATGTGAGGCCCAGAGCAAAAAGCTCACTGGCCACCCCTGGAGCAATGGGGTATGTCGTTGCCGACCCAGCGCATAGCTAAGGCCTGCTCACGCTCGATGGCTGGACTGGGGGACTACAAGGATCTATATTATCCAGCCTGTCACCCAGCCGGCAGTTGATAGAAGATCTCAGGATCAAAAAATAAATAAAAAATTAAATAAAATCATTAAAAACAAAAGTTCTACAGGACCATGGGCCCAAGGGGAGCCAGGTCCTTCTCCTCTACTAGGCAGAAAAAAACTGAGCTGCTCAGTGCAGTGAGAGGGGGTTATGACCAGAGGGACTGCCCCCTGGTCGGGGCTGTTTCAGCTTTGCTAAAGTTTACATGTTTTAACCATTAACATGTCTACCTAGTCCTCTCCTAATAGACGGAACATAACCCTACAGTCAAGAGTATAAGAAAGCTGTGTGCGTCCATGGACGAAAGAGAAATAGGATTTTTTTAAAACAGCTTACCTATAAAATCCTTTTCTTGGAGTACATCACGGGACACAGAGCTCCCCGCCCATCTTTTTTGGGGATATTTATATATTTTGGGATACGTATTGCTTTGCTACAAAAACTGACTCTCCATGTGGGAGGGGTTATATAAAGGGAAACTTCTCTTCTAATTAGGGTGTGTCAGTGTCTAATCACCTAATGGTGAGCTATAACCCACTAAGTAATTAACAAGAGCTCCGTGTCCCGTGATGTACTCCAAGAAAAGGATTTTACAGGTACGCCGTTTTAGAAAACCCTGTTATTTGCATTAGTCATTGAGCCTTTTACGTGCTCGGTCAGATTCTCCTCTAATATTTCTGGTATACAATTTGGTCCCACAAATTGGCTTTTTGCTAAAGATGTAATTTTAGTTCTCACTGATTCTCTCCACTCACTATCTGTTGTTCAACACATCGTTTCTATGTTTGGCCCTATATCCAACTATAAAGTGAAATAAAGCAAATCTTAAAATTTTAGGCCTCAACATCTCTCCTTTACTAAAAAACACAACATACAATCACGCTTCCCTTATGCCTAGACAACCACCCATTTAACCTTCTTTATCAGAAAGGCTTTTCGGTCCTTTCAATCCTTTACATTATTAATCCTTTTTGGATAAACTCCCTAAAGAACTAGACCACCTGAATATTTTAAAATTCTTCAATGTGGGTAGGATAACTGCTTTTAAAATATCCATTCTCCCTAAGCTATTATATCTTTTCCACAAGATTCTTATCCCTACCCCTGACAATATTTTATTAAACTACACTCCGTTCTCGTCTGCTTCATTTGAATAAGGGAAAAAATCCTGACATGCTCTCTCTATTTCAGTTGGCGGCTTATCGCTACCCAATCTTTATTAATATCATCTAGCCTTGCTCTTAGATCAGATTTGATATTGGTGGCATCCTAATCCCCACAAAGGGGGGAGGGGGGTGCAGTTATAAGCTTTACTGACTAACAATACCAACACTACTCTTTTGGCTTCCCTCTGGAAGTAACCGTCTCCTCTCTCATTATATCCAGCTATTCAATCCACTATTGATGCAATACAGATTCTGTCTCCTCTTGTGTCCCAGAACAGACAGTTCTGACATTAGGCTTCTGCTTCCACTACAATACTTGCAAAATTACATTCCTCGTTTTAATCTTAGATCATGGGATCTGTTAAACAGGACTGATGCAAGGATTTTTTTGTCTACACAGGCAAACGTAAATTTTGGTACCCCCCTCTCCTGTCCTCCTACCACCCCCCTCCATCCCCTCTCCTTCACAATGCAACCCCCACTCCCACTTTCTACAGCTACACTGGGACCTCCTTCATGTTTCACTCATAATGTGATTGGGCCCAAGACGAAGGACGTTACATCATATTGAAAATTTAAGCTGTGCTGAACTGGCATTAAACGGCAGTGTGTAATGAGAGGGTGGAGTTATGCATTCTCCGATTCCCCTAACTGGCTACTGGGCAGCTGGCAGGTGAGGCAAACTAAAACTTCCACACTGCGCTCCCAGTAGGCGAGAAGGCGCAGCTATAGAGAATGCATACCTCCCAAATGTTTTACATTAGGATGAGGAATACTTGAAGGAGGAAGTGACCCACGGTATGCGTATCTTAAGCGGCATTGTTAAACAAAAGCCAGGCTTCCTTGTACCTATACAATATGCTATGATTGCTATGTCACAAGCCAGAGTCTCACAAACATATATAACCCCCAGCACAATCATTGAAAAAAAAAAAAAGAATGAAAAGATTCCACTGAATATGGTTTTGCACACACTTAAAATATACAGAAAGCTTACACTTTATCTGAGCCTACCTTAGCGGGGAGCTTCATTAAAATAAACGAGGACTGCTTAACGACCAGCAACTGTTAAGACAATGAACACTTTGATGAGAAGTATACAATGTACAGTATTGTGTATATAATGCAGGAGCCTGTAAGGCAGAGCACAGGAGGTGGGCAGTCAGTGTCAGGTTTAGGATACATACCGCAGACTACAGGAGTCCAGGGTGTGTAATTCAATGATTTAAAGGATCAGGAGTATGTAACACACAGCAGGTTGTTGTCAATGCCACGTTTAGGAATACAGTACATGACACACAGAGTGCAGGGGACAGGGCACCCGCAGACCCGATCGCCGCTGGAGTCCCGCGATCGGTCCCCGGAGCTGAAGAACGGGGAGAGCTGTGTGTAAACACAGCTTCCCCGTTCTTCACTGTGGCGGCAGCATCAATCGTGTGTTCATTAATATAGGGAACCTCAATCAATGACATCACACCTACAGCCACACCCCTCTACAGAGAGAAGATAGTCACCCGCCAATAGGGTATATGGATGAATCCGTATCCTCTCAGAGAAACACAATGCACGCAGCAATAGTAGAAAGAAATTTTTGGACAGCCGCACTCTGGAAAAACCTTCTTGGTTGCCTTTTATTGATAAAAGTCTTCAAACACAACACATCACAACAAAGACAGGGGCATACAGCTGACGTTTCGCACTACAATCGGTGCTTACTCAGAGCTACTATCACACCCCCCTACAGTTAGAATCACAGATGAGGTCACACTTAACCCCTTCAGCGCCCCTTGTGGTTAACTCCCAAACTGCAATTGTCATTTTCACAGCAAAAAATGCATTTAAATTGCATTCTTTATTGTGAAAATGACAATGGTCCCAAAAATGTGTCAAAATTGTCCGAAGTGTCCGCCATAATGTCGCAGTCACGAAAAAAATTGCTGATCGCCGCCATTAGTAGTAAAAAAAAAAAAAAATTAATAAAAATTCAATAAAACTATCCCCTATTTTGTAAATGCTATAAATTTTGCGCAAACCAATCGATAAACCCTTATTGCGATTTTTTTACCAAAAATAGGTAGAAGAATACGTATCGGCCTAAACTGAGGAAACATTTTTGTATATATATATTTTTGGGGGATATTTATTATAGCAAAAACTAAAAAATATTGGGGCAGATCCACAAAGAAATTACGCCGGAGTATCTATTGATACGCCGCGTAATTTCAAAGTTCCCGCGTCGTATCTTTGTTTTGTATCCACAAAACCAGATACGACAGAATGAGGGATCGATCCGACAGGCATACGTCTTAGTACACCGTAGGATCGTAGGTGGCGTTTCCGTCGAATTCCGCGTCGAGTATGCAAATTAGCTAGATATGGCGATCCACAAACGTACGTCCAGGCGGCGCATTTTTTACGCCGTTTGCGCTCGGCTTTTTCCGGCGTATAGTTAAAGCTGCTACATGGTGATGTACTCAATGTTAAGTATGGCCGTCGTTCCCGCATCGAAATTTGAATTTTTAAGTTGTTTGCGTAAGTCATTCGCGAATAGGGATTTGCGTAGAATGATGTCGCCGTCGTAAGCATTGGCTTGTTCCGGTTTAATTTCGAGCATGCGCACTGGGATACCCCCACGGGTGGTGCATGCGCCGTTCCAAAAAAACGTTGTTTACGTCGGGTCACAACGTACTTGCATAAAACACGCCCCCATCACAACGTTTTGAATTGCGCGCCCTTACGCCGCCAAAGATACACTAGGCCGCCGTAACTTACAACGCGCATTCTTTGAGGATTTGAGAAAAAAATAAGTAACGGCGGCGTAGTGTATCTTAGATATGCTACGCCCGGCGGGAAGATGCGCCACGCTTCTGTAGCTATGACTAAGCATTAGTTCTTAATCCGAAACGCGTCAGCTGTTCTCCCCACTGTGTGCTGTTTGTATGCTGTGCATTTTTCCTTTTAAATAAAGAGCACATCTTCTTTTAAAGACCTACTTGGAGTGCGGCTGTCCATCTACTTTCTTATCTGCATACGCTACGTGGATCTGCCCTATTGCATTTTTTTCTAAATTGTCGCTCTGTTTTTGTTTATAGAGCAAAAAATAAAACCGCAAAGGTGATAAAACACCACCAAAATAAAACTCTATATGTGGGGAAAAAAGGACATCAATTTTGTTTGGGAGCCACGTCGCACAACCACGCAATTGTCAGTTAAAGCGATGCAGTGTCGAATCCAAAAAAATGCTCTGGTCTTTGGCCAGCAAAATGGTCCGGGGCTTAAGTGGTTGAGGTCTGGTACATTAACTGGCTAAATATGAACAGAAACAAAGTTGGAAACAAATTATTTAAAGCAACTTTGTTTTCAGTTGCACACTTGGTTTATACAGGTAATTTTAAACTTTTGCTGGATTTGCAGTGCTACCCCCTCAGGAGAAATACACAACGTAAGGACTACTAGGCTCCTGGCTGCAGGCTGTATTGCATGACCTCTGGCTGCACTGTATTCTCTTGGCTATCTTGTGCAACTCCTAACTGTACTGGGAAAACATTTAGCAGTATTGAACAATCCTGGCTGTTTTGCACAACTCCTGGATGTACTGCATTTGAATGAGAGAACAAACCACCCCACAGTCGCTTCTCCCGTGTATAACAGGATCAAATACTTACTCAGTCCTAGAATGGTTGGACTCCCCCCCCACCAACTCCATTCTGGCTCTGCTCAGTCTCTGGACAAAGCTCCTCCCTTTGGTGGGCCCACTAGCTAAGCCTTACTGGGATCTTGATGTCATCAAAGGCTCCTATAACTTCCTCTGTCTCTCTCTCTGCCCTACTGGCAGAGCCCCTGCACAGCAGTCTCCTCTTGAAGGACCGGACCCAGGAACCCTGCACTCTGGTTGCCAGGCATCAGAATATTTATTGGCTTTCCCTTAACCTTCTGGGTACACCTCCCCATGGATTCAGGCTGCCTGTCCTGCTTTCCTTCCCACTTTGCTTCCAGAAGTCTCTAGAAGACAGGAGGAAGTAGCAGAACAGAAGCCTGTGAGAAACTGAACAGCCCTAAGCAATCAACCCCTGCTCCACTGTTTACAGAGGAGCTAGCTAAATTTACCTAGAAGCCTATTCTGAATTAGGATGGTGCTACAGAAGTTTTATCCACCTATTAGTAGTCACTCTGTTTTCAGTATACTGATATGAATGTTAATATAAATAAGATAGACCTACATAGTCCAAGTCCACACACAAGCAGATGGTGACAATGTGACCAGCTTACATTCCTATCAGCTTATGCCTGGAGAGTAGTTTGGTTGGGGACTCATGACGTGACAATAGGGTGACCACATTTCCAAACTACCAATTAGGGATACCGCCCCTTGCCAAAAATCAGCTTGTGCTGTAACGAATCACAGCACAGTGATTGGAAACAAGAGGCGGGATTTATGATTTCCTGTCCTTGTCCTGGAATAAAGGTACCCGGGACAGACCTGCAAAATACGGTTTAAAATGTAAAACAATCCCGCTATGATGGGACAATGTTTGAACTGTGGGTTTTTTTTCTCACTAAGAAATTGAATTATTGACAGGCCGGAAGTTTACTAATCTTAAATAAATATACACATATACAATATGGACACCTGAAGGGTCTGGTTATGGATATTTAGGGGGAACCGCACGTCATTTTTTTTTTAATCTGCGGCGGGGTTCCCCTTCATATCTATACCAGACCTAAAGGGTCTGGTTATTGAATTTGCGGGGACCTCCGCGCATTTTTTTTCCCGAACTCCGAACCCGGACCCAAACTTTTTCCAATTATTCGGGTTTGGGTCCGGGTTCGGGAAAAACCCAAAGTCTGTACCGAACCCAAACTTTACAGTTCGGGTTCGCTCAACTCTAGTTGTAAAGGAAAATTTTGTTTTTCATAATAAGCATCCTTTACCTGCAGACATTCCTCTTTTTACTTCCTCATTGTTCGTTTTTGCTCAGAAGTTGCTCTATTTCTTCTCTGTTCTGTTCACTTCCTGCTTGTCTGATTTTACTGACCACCGTGAAGGGAGGCTTTACTGCGGTGGTCAGTAACGTGCTCACCCCCTCCTGGGAACTACATCTGTGTGGCAGGACGCTCTCTACATGTTAGAGACTTCAAGGAGGTGTGAATTACTGGGCGTGCCGCAATTCATACTGGGAAATGTAATTCTTACATGAACGAGCGATGCAAACCAGGAAGTGAATGAGAGAACAGAAAGTAGAACACCGGAGGTGATATAGATGAAGGAATTTAATAGGTATTTACTCGTTTTTTAACAGAATCATTACACTATTCTGTCTGTCTACCTTGCAGACATTAATTTTAAGCAAAACATTTTTTTCCTTTACAAATCCTTTAAAGGAAACAGAATATGGAGGCTGCCTTGCTGAACTATTTTCTGAAAATGCTGGTTGTAGTTTTGCAGATCTAGTTTTCCCAAATACCAAATGCGATCCTGAAAATGTAAATTTTACTTTTGCTTTATGCGGTACAGGTTTCTGAAAACCTGGGCTCAGTGTTAGCATAAACTGGGCTCTAATTTACCACTGGAGCTGCAATAATGTGATTGTGAGGTATCCTTGGCTTCTTTGCCACCCTGGGAAAATGTATATATCACAGGGATAATTTTTGAAACCACACATAGATTATGGGAATGGATAGGGTGACATTTTGGCTTTAAGAAGTTCACTCATACTGAATAAGTACATACCTGTGTTTCTTTTACTGACTAAAAATAAACCAAAAAAGGGTATTGATATTCACAACAACAACAACTTGATTAGAACACATTTTACATAATTCTAATTTGTCATGCGATTTGCCAGTTCTGGATTGCATGACAAGTTGCGCACCCCATTGTTGGCTATGGAACCATTCAAATTTCTGTGACTCATGTTGCAGTGACTTTGAAAAAGGTGCCTGCACTACTGTTTGCCGATTTCATTATGACTTGCAAAGACTTCTGTTGTATGAAGTTGCAAGCCGCAATAAAATCAGAATTGCTAATCGCAATGATGAGCGGCTTTGGAATCATGCTGAAGTAGCATGATTTCAAAGCCGCACTGGTATGTACTGGGGGGGGCTTAAAGACAAATCACTCAAAATATATATATTTTTTCTTTTTTTTTGACCTGGGGTTGTGTTAATCGTCTGCCTGTTAGCAGTCTCCTTATTTGCAACATACTGGCATAAATCTATTAATAATGAGATAGTTGTCAACATAAAAAAGGAACAAAAACAGTTCTATGTCACATACATAGCAGGTGCAGCATGCATGTTTAGTGCTATAATGTGATGCAGCATTTATTAAATCCGAAAGAACGGATTGTTTAAATATATGTAGCATCCCTGCCTTGGGGCTAGATACATTTAGTATATGGCTTTGCTGTAGTCAGCTAAGCTGCAATTTATTTTTTATATAGGTCTGTTCCCTTAGTCTAGCAATTTTCTGGCGTCTTTCAAGCGTTTTTTTAACGCATTTTTGCAGCTTTTTACAAGCGTTTTAAACCACTTGTCTACTGGGCACTTTTACCCCCTTCCTGCCCAGGCGAATTTTCAGCTTTCAGTGCTCTCACACTTTGAATGACATTGGCACGGTCATGCAGCACTGTACCCAAATGACATTTTTATCATTTTCTTCACACAAATAGAGTTTTCTTTTGGGGGTTTTCAATCACTGCTGGGTTTTTCATTTTTTACAAAGAAAAATATTGAAAATTAAAAAAAAAAAAAAGTTTTTCTTAGTTTCTGTCAGTACATTTATTAAATAAGTAATTTTTTTTCTTCACTGATGTGCGCTGATGAGGCGGGACTGATGGGCACTAATAGGCTGCACTGCTGGTAGGCACTGATGAGGCGGTACATAAGGAAACAGATTAGGTGGCATACTGATAGTTGGCACTGATAGGCAGTATGGATGGGCACTAATAGGGGGCACTGGTGGGCACTGAAAGGTGGCACTGATGGGCGGCACTGATGGGAAGCACTGATGGACGGCACTGATGGACATTGATAGGCAGCACTGATGAGCAGACACTGATGGGCACTGAAATACAGCACTGACAGGCATCACTGATGGGCACTGATTGGTGTCACTGATGGTCACTGCTGGGGCTGTAATCGGGGCATTAATTACCTGAACAGGTCTCCCCTGCAAGGAGATTCTGCTGATTGGCTCTCCTCGCTTAACACTCTGTCAGTGTAAGGCATGGAGAGCCAATAAACGGTACTTCCTTGTTTAAATGTGACCAGCTGTGATTCGTCACAGCTGATCACATGGGTAGAGAGGTGTGTCATTGTCTCTTAACCGAGATCTGGGTCACGCCATGTCCTAGAAACATGGTGCAGCTGTGCTGCACGCCTCCTTGGGCAGGCGAGAGCGGCCGTTCTGGGGGCTGTCATATGACATCCCAGAATGAGAGCGCATCCTGCCTGCCATCATTTTACTATACAGCGGTTAAAGTGTTTTAGACGTGTATTACAAGCATTTTTCAGCTTCAAGTATTTTTGTTTAACCAATAGAAAGCACTAGGGGGAGGAGAGGGAGAGGAAATTAGGGGTGGACAGCTGATGTTTGAGCTGAAAACGAGCAACAAAGCGATTGTAAAATTCTGAAGTCAGGGGCCCAGATTCAAAAAGCACTTGCGCCCGCGCAACCATAGGTTGCGCGGCGCAAGGGCTTACTTGCTCCGGTGTAACGAGTGCTCCTGATTCAGGAAACTCGTTACACCGACTACAGCCTAGGATGTGACAGACATAAGCCTCCTTATGCCTTCACATCCCAGGCTGCATTCTTGCGTTGGCCGCTAGGGGGCGCGGCCTTTGTGATCGGCGTATAGTATGCAAATTGCATACTACCACCGATTCACAAAAGTTGCGCGGGCCCTGCGCACGCAAGGTACGAGTTTCCGTACGGCCACTTTAGCATAAGGCTGCTCCTGCTAATAGCAGGCGCAACCAATGCTAAAGTATAGCTGCGCTTCCCGCTCGCGACGTTCAAATTTTACGTCGTTTACGTAAGTGAACCGTGAATGGCGCTGGACGCCATTCACGTTCACTTAGAAGCAAATGCGTCCTTGCGACGTCATTTGCCACAATGCACATCGGGAAAGTTTCCCGACGGAGCATGCGCTGTTAGCTCGGCGCGGGAGCGCGCCTAATTTAAATGATTCCCGCCCCCGGCGGGATCATTTACATTAGGCGCCCTTACGCAGGGCTATTTAGCATATCGCCCGCGCAATTTACGGAGCAACTGCTCCGTGAATCGCGGGCAAAGCGCAATATTTGCGTGGGCGCAGAGAAAAATTTTTGCTCTTTGCCCACGCAAATATTGCGCGATTCTACCTGAATCTGGGCCAGTGTTTCTATTGACGTCTATGATATGTGTAATTTTTAAACATCTGTGCTCACCTCCTTAATAGACCCGTCATACCAAGTCACATCACGTTTCCCGCATTCTGGCATACAAAAAAATCGGCTCCTCTATGTAGCGCTACCCCCGAAGGAGCCGCTGATTTGTTGTTGGGATCGGCGTATTAAGTTACCTTACCTTAGCGAATGTCCAGACAAGGAATAGGGGTTTTCCAATGCTTTATTTCCAGGCCAACAGGGCCAACATCAACATTGAATAGGAAGAAAAGGTTGATGAAGAAAGAGGGAGAACTTTGCGATATCAGGCCTGGATAAGAACCGAGCAATCCTGCTCTCAGTAGTACCAAATTACAGTTCGTCGCCACTCTAGCCAGAGTGGGTGAAGTGCCCCCGGACAGACTCCAATCAAAAGCCTGGCAGCCAAAGTGTCACTTTAAATCGCTGGGAGGAACAGATCTCTCTCTCAGACCTGGCTCTAGGCCTCTGCCACAGGCCAATAACTTGAATAAGCTAAATGGACGAATTGAGCGAATCCTCAACCATTTTTAGCATAGGTCACTGGATGACAGCAAAGCGTACCTGTCAGCGTTTCGGTCACCAGATCCCTGATTGGTTCGTTCAAGCCCTGTTGGCCAACCTGCCTCCGGGTTCCCCTCAAGCCGACCCCCCAATCGAACGGCATCCAGCCTGGGATACTCTCAATAGAACTGGGGACCCAGTAAGTCACTGGGGCCCCTCTTGGCAACATAGAGCTCTGCGTAGCATTTTACCCCGGCCTGGAAGGCCATCACCGGGGTCCGTTGGATGCGCGCACCCTAAAGGT